>NW_008685572.1:86896-90239 GCF_000695815.1 Acanthisitta chloris | reverse complement strand
TACATACTCTGTTAATGGTTGTTCTTGTACCTGGAGATTTGTTTCCTATCTTCTTGCAGTGTATGGAAATGACAAAGAGCCTTGAAGGGATCAACAGTTAGAGTTAGGCTGATAGAGGGAACTTAGTTGAGTGAGACAGAACAACACGTCTTGCAGTCCTTGCTGTTAATCCTCACTTGCTTGTCATCCTATAATTCTGAAAACATTTTCTATTTTATAACTGTGGATGTAATTGGGTTCACTGGAATGAATAGAAGATTTGTTTCTTATGTTCTCAAGCCTTCCTCTTTACCCGTTAGAACACTTACATCTGATTTGAAATGTGATTTGTCAGCAGCATCTTGCCATAAATAATGCCCTTGAAGTCTGTTCGTAACATTTACAATACATTCATGTCAGTCGGAACAGTAATACTGCTGCAGGATGCATCCATGAAAAATGCTAGCAGTTTAGAGAAGGAAGGGGATGTTCTCCCAGTTTGTTTTTCACATCTGAGTCCAGTTTTTTTTGTGAAGATGCACTTAGGGAGTGGGACACAAAGGCCATATAACAAAACTCATCTCTAGTTCTGTGCCTTTATGTGGGACAGAAATGAACACAGATGACTCTCTTGGTGTGTGCAGCTCACCCCACGAGGTTGTCAAGCTTACAGATCTTAGCAGCTTGGGTCTCTGGGTCTCCATCTGCTTTTCACTTCAGTTAAAAAGAGAAAAAAAGAGCAAGCCTAATCCCGGGCACAGCAGCACAGCACCTTTGAAACCAATCCTGCATAGCTTCTGCTGCTCTGCACACTCAGAGGGCTTGGAGAATGAGCTCTGAGTGACGGTTAGTTCAAATCGTGCTCGTGTAGATTCCTTGCAAGAAGTGCATTTTGGAGTGCTGCTCAGCATAAGCAGCAAGAGAGATCACCTGACTGCCCTCCCAGCAGCATCTTTTATCAGATAAGGTTACCCTTTATGTTCCTATTCTGTGGTTATTTCTACTAGGAGTGGATGAAATGAATAGCAAAGTGTGTATTTGTATAGAGGAAAACTGTTGGAGTTTGCAAAGATCATGGACACAATGCTGTCATTATTGTTTCAACTAGAAAAAGGCTAGAAAATGTTATTTTCTGCCCAGGGAATGGAGCACTAGAATTCACAGATTGCCTCTGTGTCTTTAAGCAGTTTAGGAAAGAAATGAAGGACATGAATTAAAAAGTGATTTTGACCTCCTCAGAAGGAAGCTTTTACTGATCCTAATACCTTAGAATTCTGCATTTCAAATGGCAGAATTCTCATTAAAAAAGAGAAAAAAGAAGAGGCTTATAAAAGTGACTCAAGAAAATAAGCCATGGCTTATTGCAGTTATAAATGAGGGCAAATTGTTGATGATGTCTCTTTATGAAAGACATTGGTTCCATCTGTCTTCTGCCTCAAGATCAGGGATGCTCTGCATGGTTCCAGATACTGGGTGCCTGAGGAGAGCAGTAGTTACAAAGTGTGGGGTTTTGAGGCCAAGTGTTTTTTTTTCAGTGGCAGGACTGCTGATTGAAAGTGTCGTGGGTAGTTCTGTCCTGCCGGAAGAAGGCAGCTAGCAATGAACCCTAGTTTTATGGGAAGGAAGAGATAAAGCTGTATGTCTGTTACTGTAAATGCCTCTATACAGCACCAAAACGTACTGGATAGTATGAAGGAAAAGACCTAAAATTCTTTCTTTGACTTCACATCTGGTATTGCATACATGTTCCTCTGAAGCCTGAGAGCTATGTGCAGCATTAACACTGACCAGTGTCAAACTTTGTTCTAACTCTTTCTCCTCCTGTTCTCCCTGTCTCTTGCTTGGATCTTGAGAGATTTTTTTTGTGAAGGATTCATGTCTCTGCCCTGGTTAGAGAGAAACAGAACATTCTGTGCTCAAGCACATTGAGAGGAAATTGCAAGTGACAGTTGCTCCTGTGTTAGCTGTGGGACAGGGCACAGCACAGCACTGGTGTATGCAGGGGAAGTGGAGGCTCCAGACAGAATTGTTGATCCACAATGCTTCCTGTGCAATATAGTGAGAGAAAATGCAGATGAAAGAAGTCTAAGTAGTCTTCTGCTTAAAAAAGTCTTCTCGAGAATTTGGGTTTTATGGGAATGCCCAAGAGCACCCCTTGCTACTACATGTCACGAAGAACTCTTGTAATAAGCCTTAAAGGTTTCAACCACAAAAAATATTTACCTTCTCAAAAAAAACCTGAAAATTTAAGGTGCAAAGAATAGATAAGTCAGGAGGCAATAACCAGACCCTTCAGTGAATTCCTCATATCTCAGAGCAGTGCTAATTCATCTGCTAGATGCCCTTTTGCAGCTGTGGTCCAAAGAGTCGTATTAAGGGACAAAGCTGATTTCACAGCTGAGTAGCTGAAGTCTTGAAACCTAAGGTGTGCTTGTAAGCATTGCAGTAGCATGGAACTGCATGTTTAAAGCTGAACTCTGTCTTGCAATGCAGCAAATTAAATAGCTTCAGTAGACTAAAACCAATTTTTTTCAAAATTAATGTGTGTATATATATATATGTATTGTTTAAATGTAGGTAATATACATTAATTGATTATTTAAAGTATGCCAGGCTGACAGGACAGGTCCTGTGTGGAGTGTCTTTAATGTGTATGTCTAAAAAGAGGTATATCTTCTTCTGAGAGTCTAATTTAGGCAAAGATTAACTGGATTACACAGGTCCTGCTATATCATTCATCTCTTCCTTTAAGACTTAATGCTCATCAGAATCCAAAAGATCAAAATGTAGGAATTAAAATAATCATGAGGGACAAAATGGAAGCTATTATTAAGCCATTATATGAGTCAGTCACACATTCACATTTCTATACTATATATACAGTTCTGATTGTTCTATGTCAGAGATAATAACAGAACTACCTCGGTGGTAGGAAAGGTGACAGAGGAGGTAGGAGATAAAAAATTTACATTGATAGGAGGAGAGACAGTCTAGGATTTATTTTTTTTTTCCCAGGGAGATTCATGTCATATATGAATGATATGAAGATAATAAGTAGGTAATGGTAATTCACAGGTTTTAAACAGGAAGAAGTAGAGAAGGTGCCATACAATTGTCAGGTTGCAGACTTAGTAAGTGAAAGGAGATTGGTTTTCATGCGAGTGTAATTGTCAAGCTGACTGGGGCAGGTTAATGAGAAACTAAAAGTATAAATAGAAAGAGATAAATGTATTCACAGTAGTAGATAGGTACATCCATTTCTTCATACATAGGATAAATCTTTAATCTGCTGTTAGAGTGGCTATTTTGGGTTAAATAGACCTTTGCCTTGCTGCAGTGTCACTCTTCTTGTGTGAGACAATGT
>NW_008685572.1:48280-86875 GCF_000695815.1 Acanthisitta chloris | reverse complement strand
AAAGATGTGTCTTAATCTTTAGTTAACACTGGCAATTACTTCGTTGTTAATAATATTATACTGGTAAAGACGAAAAATGGAGCCAGTTTACCGATATAGGTGGGTTTAGGCCACTGCATCTTTCCACAGTAAAAAAGAAGGCTTGGTCTACTTTGCAAGTTTCTGTGGTTTTAATCCTGGTAGTAAAGATAGGATCATGTTTGATTTATGACCAGTGTAGTAGTGCCAATAAATAAATTTTCTGGTGTAGCTGCAGTTATACTTTTAAAGAGAAGTTTGCTCTCTTCTGCTGGGGTTTTTTTTTTTTTTTTTTTACTGTGCCAGGTTAGAACAACCCAGTTGTGTTCAAACCCTGGGCTGTATGGCAGCAAGTTAAAAGTGCTTTGTCCTTTGTGCCTTTCTTTAGGGCCATAGCAAAACAGCTGATACTGTTGAAGTACTTCTGTAGCTATTAAAATGCACCTACATGGTAGTTTCAGTTATTTATTAATAAGTGGCAGGTTTTTTTAAAAACACACTCTTGCTTATCATATAATATATAGAAAATCCGACAGAAGTCTCATACAGATTTAAAACATGGATGTAGTGTGACTTTTTATAAATGAAAGGAGGTTTATACTGATTATGCCCATTAAAATAAGTGTTCTGTGTATAAACTAGATTAATATAGTTGCTTTACCAAAGTCTGTAGTGTGAGGAAGATTTCAGGTCCAAATCCCAGAAATCTGGTGAAGCCACCAAAGCACCCTTGGTACTGTCTACATAGGTGTGTCCATTCCCACCAGCCTGGTGCTTGCAAGCACACTTTATCTACCCCTTGTAAAATGAGAAAATTTATAGGATGTATTTCAACATCTTGGAGATCTTTAGAAATCCTTCACCAAACAATTGAGTCTGGCTTGATATGCATTATGGACATGGAAGAGCTCTGGGAACCAGAGCTGATGGGAGTTTGCATGTAAAAAAAGGGAGATAAAAATTGATCTAGTATTGCTGATACTCATAGAATTGTTAGGTTTGGAAAATGCTTGTAAGATCATTAAGTCCAACCGTTAACCCAGCACTGCCATATCCACCAGTAAATGCCGTTGCAAAGTGCCACATCTGCCTGTTTTTTGAACACTTAAAGGGATGGTGGCTCTCAAATCCCACAGCTCTGAGAAATCCTTCTGTCTGCTTTTTTGTGACCAGGTGTGGGAACTTAATTATGACCTCTGTTCTTCTAGGTCTGTCATTCAGTGCCTCTCTCTCAAAATAATGCCTCAGTATTTAACTTCTTCTGCCACAGCTGCAGTTTGGATGGAGGTGTACAATGTCCCTTTTTGCTAGGGCAGTACATAAATGGATGTGTCTAGCACCCAAAAATTCTGATCACTACTTGCGAATGACAAATCTGCATATTATGTTTTGTAATACAGGCCAATGCATGTTGGGATCAGAGTGTAACTCCTCTCACCTGTCTGTAGGTTAAAGATAGGTCACTGGGTCTGGTTTGCTGCTGAACTTTTTAAAATGAGCATTCCCTTTTCTTTCCTACACTGCTCCTGTTTAGAATAGGAATACAGAAGCAGCATTTTCTGCCAGGATCTGATTTCCAGAGTTCCACATGGGAAGACAAATTTCACAATTAATAACAGTGAAGGGTCTGACTGCTTTGGCCTGGAATGGTCCTTGTTTTGTCCCCCAGTTACTTATCCGTGATTCCTGATTTCCAGTCTCTGTGATTGTTTGCACTGAAGTATCTTTTCTATGTTTGACAGTGTTAAGTATCATTTAAGTGTGTTTATTTGAAGGCCTCTACACAAGAGCTGTGAAAAAGAGACTCAATCTAAATAAGAATCAGGGCCTGCAGTTTTGCTTTTTAAATAAAATTTACTGATGTTTATATGATGTAAATGCGAAGGAATGGTGCATAAATCTAGTTAAGTGTAGCTTAATATCTCTTGTGTTTTTGAAAAGATTCATGCATCTATTTGGCCAGTCTCCAAGGACAGATCCAGGCTTAGGCTGTCAAACAAATGGATTTTTAACATGTTTCTGAGTAGTTAAATCTAGTTTGGATGTAGTTGAAACTTCAAAACAGTGAAGTACAGCAGAAAAATAATTATTCTGACCTTGTATGCATGTAACTTTTAACTGTGCTATCTTTAATGGCATCAAAATAAGCTTAGGAAAGCTCGGTTCTAAACATGTTTCTGTGAGGAATTCAACTTAGAAGAAATGCTCAGCTGTGTCAGTGTTCTTTATAGGCATTTCAGTAGAGATTTTCAATGCCTTGGTCTTGTATTTGCTTAGGTAAGACTAATGTTACACTAAGTTCTGTAAGTTGTTATAAATTATTATTTCTTATGCCTCCCATTTGTCTTGTGACTCATTGCATGATTAGATGACCTCTCATCTGAGATGACTGCAGTAGGACCAACTTGTCTGTTTAAAGTTCTTCTGCAGTTGATTTACTTTTAAAACTATTATGCGTAGTTCAGTTTTTCCTTGCTGGTTTTGTTTTTCATTGTTGCCAACTTTGAATGGTGGTGTTTTAAGGCTTAGTACTCTTGGAGCTATTGGAAATATGTATTTGCTATAATCATGATGGTGTTCCAGGAATGTTCTAGTTTGAATTACACCCTTTTTTTTGTCTCCCATTTGTAATTTCTTCTAGGTATTTATGTAAACTGTCAGACCAGGAGTTGCGGCAGAGTGCAGCCCGGAACATGGCAGATTTAATGTGGAGCACAGTCAAAGAACCATTGGATACAGCCTTGTGTTTTGATAAAGAAAGTCTTGATCTTGCCTTTAAATACTTTATGTCTCCAACTCTCACAATGAGATTGGCTGGGCTGAGTCAAATAACAGTAAGAACTTCTTAAAAATATACGTAATATTTAGAATAAGTGTTTTTGTTGTGTTTTCAGAGTTACAGAGTTGGTTTTGTGGTGTGTTAATATGTGAAAAGAGCAGAATTCTCTGACACGAGTCTTAGGAAATTACAGTCCTGATTGTGAATGTAAGGTTTACTGAGAGCTGAGTCCAAGTGATGGCTGTTCTGCAGCATATGGAACTGTATCACATTTCCTGAACAGTTCACATGCTACACAATACCCTTATAACCATGTTTTGTGACAGCTGTGTTGAACTGAAGTCCCTTGACATGGCTATATTTGTTGCTTAGAAAGGCTTTCAATCTGTTTTCATTTTTACCTTAGCAGTGTCTTGACTCTCCTGCAATTAGCTGCTGCTTTGTGTTGTACATACCTCATTATGTAAGTATGAGGTAATTATATGTAGGAGCAAACAGAAAAATAAACCCCAAAATTTTAGTTCTGATGGAAGTGATACCAAGCAAGATATGTTATGCATCCTTTGTCTGTCATTGCTTCCTACATGTGTTTTGTAATCAGACAGATGTACAAGAGGTCACAGTGAATTTTTTTATTCTTCTGAGCCTTTTCAGTTTTGTGTTTTCTACATACATCTGGCCTTCTCTGTTCTAACTGATTACATGGTGTCACTGAGGGACTCTCTTCCTCACTGACTGTCAGTAAATACAAGTTTACTTAAACTTGATTTTGCTTCTCACTAGACTTCAAAAAGCAGTACTTACAATTGTTTTAATAAACGGCAATTTAAATAACTTGTAAGTACTTCCACTCAGATTATTGCTGGGTTTTAACCAAAGTAAATATTTAATTTACGTAGGTAACCTACTAAGTTTAAAGAAGTCTGAACCTCATCACTCAGTATGGTTGATTTTAAAATAAATTTCTAATGTTTGCATAGTTCCAATTACATTAGATTTTTATTCCTCTAAGTACTTTTCTTTGGTTTTATACAATTCTCCTTGTTCAACTACTAATGTATGTCTTTGTGTATCCTTGCCAAAAGAAAGTCTGAAAATAAGAATGCATCAGTTAGTTTATTTTTCCAGGCATGTAGTTCTTTTAAGAGAGTGTGAAATTGTGTGATTTTAAGTATTTATATGTTTTGACCTATTATGATTGATAAATATTGCTGTAAGAGTCAGAGTTTGTAATAAGACATGTATTACCAGAAGCAAGATTTTACAGTATTTTTAGATTAAAGCAAATAGTTTTCAGTTTGCAAAAATGGACTATTGTATGCTAATAAGTTATGGAGGGTTTTTTTATGTGAATGTTTGCCAAAACTGCTCTGGAACACTGAGACAATTTTTTCTTCTTCAAATCATAGGAAGGAAAAATTATATATTTCTTGTTACCTTGTTTCTCTTTCATTTCATCTCCCAGTCATCTGTTGAGGTGGTTCAGCTGCAGAATATCCTCTTTGCTCTCTACTATTCCCTCACAAATAGGACTTTCTCTTTTCCCATCCTTCCAGTTACACATGTACCAAAGTATGTGAGAAGGAACACTTGGAACTGCTCTGCCCCGTCCTCAGTTGTTCAGCCCCATTTTATTTGGTTCTATGCATTGGTGTCAATACAAATGCAATTCAGTGCAAAGCTTGAACAGGGCATATTTATTCTTCCTGCATTGGTTTCCTGTGTGGGAAGTTTTAATTCCTGGCTCTGGAGGCAAGGGTAGGGAGAAGCCATTTTGTGCTCAGCTTTTTTGCTTTATACCTTTGTCATACTCATAACTGGCACGTTTGTGTTGCATTTATTGAGTGTCTGGGCACAAGGTGTCTTTAGATTCTTACAGTGTTTCATAGATGGTAGAATATTGTATAAGTGTCTTATTAGCTCTTGCATTTCCTGGAAACAGAACGTCAAGTGAAAAACCTGTTCGGAGGTGAGGGAGAAGGTGGTGCCGCGCTGGCCCATGTGTGCTTTGTTTTGCACTGTTGTGTCAGAATTCTGTGTCAGAATTCTAAGACTTCAGATGAAGTTATTGTACAAATTGTTCTCAAAATCCAATATGAAAAAGATACCTTTGTCAAAATTCCTTTGGATAAGTATTTTGTATGGGAATTGGATCGGTGCGTGACCATGGATTTAAAATGGGTGATAGTGACAGTGTCACTGTGATACCTTCTGAAACATTTTTGTTTGGGGCTCAAGTCTTCAGAAAAGCCGCTGAACTTCCACTTCTTTATCTGACCTAGTTCTAATTGGTCATTCCAATTTCTTCACGAAGTTCTTTCCACATGTTTTTCCACTCCTAAAATACATTTCATGTGAAGGTATCGATTAACTGATTTATTAATAATTGTGTAATCAGGCTCTCGTGGCTCACTAATTTCAGTGCATTTTTTCAATTTTGTTTCTTCAAAAACCTTTTTCCTCCTGAAAATTGAGATTAGACACAAAGAAATCTTTGTGTAAAGACTTCAGATTAGCAATCACCCACGTTGTAGAGTGTATACACCAGACTTGTTTCAAGCCTGACAAAGTTATGCAACAGTTTGAATTTCAAAAATTCACATTACTGAGACTTTTAATTAATTTTTTTTTTTTAAAAACAAGAAGCCAAATAAGTTTTATTGCATGGTTTTAAGTACTTAAAAAGATACTGTGTACATGTAAAGAACTGGATACAGAGCCATCTCAGTGTGTGCAAAGCTGATGCTGAAGAAAAGAGTGGAAAAGAGGTGCAAAATATTTAACAGCTTTTTTTCCCCTCTGGAATGTCTTGACTTTATTAGTTCAGATACCTTTGGTGTGAAAATATGTGACTTTCATTCTCCAGTTTTGTAGACTTTCAGCACTGATAGTGTGACAAAAGGAATATTTGCTGTTGTAGCAGATGTTGCAACAATTGTGAGACTCATGCTACAACATCAGTTTCCAGAGCATTTGATTTCTCATGAAAAGCTGCATAAAGTGACTGCTGCATACTTTGTTTGATTTCTGGAGTGGGTAGAGTTTTGTAACATCATTTAAGTGCTCAAGTGAAAGAAAGATTGACAAAAAAGGAGAATTATCCCTGTTACCTGCAAGAATTCACATTTTTGTCAAAGCAACTTATTTAAAAACATACAAAGTACTATAAAAATTTGTGTCATATCACTAATACTTTTTTAAATATTAAGAAAAGTACCTTGGCAAATATTTAGATAAAATTTTAATGTTTTTCTTCCTTTTTCTAACTATAGAACCAACTTCATACCTTCAATGATGTGTGTAATAATGAGTCATTAGTTTCAGACACAGAAACGTAAGTAGGAACATTATTCTGAATACTTGAAGCGTGCTCTGTGATTGCAGTTCTGTTGTTGTTACGGATTACACACAGTGGGGAGGAGTGATAATCTGAGGCATCTATTAGAAAATTATTAGGGGGTTAATAAATGGGTTTTTATGGTTAACTTTAAAATACTTGTGGCTTTTTTTTTTTTGCTGGTAAGGTAGCCTTTAGAAAAATGTAGACACTGAAATAATAAATATCTATAACAGGCCATTCTCTCCATTGTGATACATAAATGAGAACCAGATAATTCATTTGCAAGTAGTCTTTTTGCCATCTTCTCATTTTTCTGGGTTATTTTAGAAAGGTTTGCCTGGCCATCACTGGCTCCCAGTCCTGTTAGTAGTTTTCCATTGAGTTGTGAGGCAATGCTGTTATTTTTTTCTTCAAAGTCCTTATTTGTGTAATGCAGGTGTGTTGAACAATTTTCAAGGGAACTCCCATAAACCTTTGAGAAGAGTCACCATTGGGATTTTATTCCAGTGAGGAAGTGTACTGATTTTTGTAGCAGCTCTAAACTTAATGTTAGAACTGTCTAGAATTTAGACAAAAGTATGTATTTAGGTAGTTGAAATAGCTGTTTTTGTGAAATAACAGGCAAAATATGTATATTCTAGGATTTTACTTGTGATATATTTCTTATATTTCTCTTGGGGGGTGATGCACTCTTTATGTTTGTCTGGGGGTTATATCCATGGGCATATCTGTCTCACCTTGGACACTGTTTTCCTCATTAATAAGAAGCCTGTTACAGAAGCAGTGTGCTTGCCTTTTTGGCTGGGGAGTTTTGTTAGATGTGGGTTTATTTTAGCACTCACTGAAATCTGACTGCAGTCAAGACCACAGATTTGTGGCAATAAGTTGATATTTAAAAGATAACCAGAATTTAGGGCAGCTTTGCTTCCATAAAGATAGGGAAATACCTTGGTAATACAAAATAAACAGTAAGTACTACAGGAGCATGACAAATTGGGGATGTGAGGTGGCTTGGTTGGCTGTTCTGTTCTCAATGTTGCACTGCTAGTTGATGATTTGTTGTTAC
Organism: Acanthisitta chloris; assembly: GCF_000695815.1. Lineage (NCBI taxonomy): Eukaryota > Metazoa > Chordata > Aves > Passeriformes > Acanthisittidae > Acanthisitta > Acanthisitta chloris. Next base: position 79,672 of record NW_008685572.1, on the reverse strand, counting down.
ACTGGGACTGACAAACCTCAGGTTTATGCAGTTCTCCTTCCCTCATGTTGAAAATCTAAAACTGAGGTGTTCATTGGTTAGTTTATCTGCTGAAACATATTGTGAATAAACTAGTTTTAACTAGTAGTGACATTTAACATTTTAGTGACATTAACAGTTATTCCACCAGTTAAACCTAACAAAAAGCTGTTTGATTTTCTGTGTCAAATGTAAAGAAGTTATCACCTTGGAGAAAGAGAAGGGTACTTCAGTCTCCCTGCAGAAGAGCAGATCTACGGTGCAAGAACATCAGAGTTTAAGCTGAAGGAAATTGTCAAATTCTCCTTTGGGATATTACTTTCTTGGCAAGGGCATCTGTAAACAGCCTGTCATTTGAAAGGAATGCAGCAGGAACAGAAAACCTTCTTTTCTACTTTTGTATTATGTGATTTTTTTAAAAAATACATCTGAATTCCAGTCATTCTAGGGGTTTACCTGAAAAGTTGGTTACAAATCAGTGTCAAGTGTTGCTGCTCATCTTCAATTATCTTTTGGAATCACTGATGTCTTCGAGCCAAATAATCAGAAAAGGCTGGTGCAGAAGGATGGAGAAAATCTCACTTGTACAGTTTGTTCAGCACAAAGCTTCCCTCTCATTACAGACTCTGCTCATGAGAAATTTTTGGATGAAAAGGCACTTAGGGAGTTGGCAGTGATTGAATGAGCAGCAAAAGGAAAGCTTTTCATCCCTGTTTTTTTTTTCCTCCGCGGAGAAAGGAAGTCTAAAGATTTATTTTGTACCTTTGTAGCCTCTGCAGATTTATCCAAGGAAGATGTTTTGCAGTGTGTCTGGTCATCCCCATTATATATTTTGACTTTTCCAGATGCGTTTGGAACTGTCAACCTTTGGGATTTCTCCTTCTGTATCTTGCTAAGGTGGGTTTTGGGAGGTGTCTTTTTTCCAAAAAGAGCTTTCAGTTAGTCCTAGCTCTTCCCTATTGTTTGGAATTACCATCAGGATTTTTTAGCAGATATATTGCAGCAGCCCCTTCCCACCTTTATCTGCATCATTGCAAATTTTTCCATGGTAAGACAAGCTGAAGCATCTTCTGTGTAAATACTGGATTTCCCAAATTGCACTTGAAAGCAGCAGAAAGCAAAGCAGAGGAATCTGTTTTCTAGCTGTAGGTATTTGTTTGTCTTCTTAGATTTAGTTTCCTTTGCTGTCTTCTCTAGGGCTGAGGGTCTGTGGCGACCGAGTGCATGTACTGTCCAGATGTGTGCAATGTCTCAGCGACTCAACTTCATAGCATCCCTCAGAGATGTCCTTTTCATTTAGCTATTCCTGGCTCTTAAGATAGAATCAAATTCTTTGCAATCTGAGGTACTGAAGAGCATGAAATCTACTGAAGCTAAAAATAATGAGACTGAACAGAAGAGTCTTCTGGTCTTTGAATAGGAATCACTATTCCTGAAACTATTTTGCTGATGTTAATTAGTGAAGAATGTCCAGAAAGATTAATTTTTTTATGCTATTTGGACCACAAGAGGAAGAAGTGTTGTTATTTCCTTGAGAGATTTTGTTTTGCTCTTCACTTGGTGGCAGCCATATATTTGGGTTTCAGGTTGATGGTGAGAGGACCTCCCATCTCATTTTAAAAATGTGATTGCTGTCACTTAAAAAACTTCCTATAGGTAGAATCATTTCAGGTGTCCAAAATGCCTTTCACCCATGAGCAGAAACATCTGGACTGAAGAAAAGGTTTCTTCTCCTTTTTTTCCTCTCATTTTCCTTTTTTACTGACATACTCAACTGCTTTTTCCCCCTCACTGCAGTTTCTTACCTGATGTTAACTCTTTCCAAATTTGTCTCAGCTCACCAGCTGAGTTTCTGGCAGCATCACTGATACACCACTTCCCCTCTATCTGTTGCCTGTTTTAGGGATCTTTTCCCGTTTTCCCTGAACAAAAGTGAATTTTTTCACTCGGCTCTCTACTTCTATCTAGTGGCCCATACAGTAGTTTAACAAATACTCCAGCTGATGTCAGAGTGGAGGTTTTGGAGCCTACAGAGCATCAAATAGGAATATGTGTGCTCAGAAACAAAAATGTGTTCTTGCATGTGCGTTTTGCTCCTAAACAGTTGAGCTCAGTGCTTCACATCTGTTGTTGTGTTGTAGATACTATTTCAGTGATTTTGTCAGGAATGTTAGTGTTCTTTCTTTGCAAGCTGCTAGTTATGTTGTTACATTTTTTCTTTTAAGGCGTTACGTTCTGTTTTTCAGTGACATTGGGGACTCACTGTTGTACTTCATCCAGCTCTGAGCTGGTGTGTTTTCATAGCTGTGTGGGCAATTGTGTTGGGAATTGACTGGTTGAATAAATAAGGTTTTCTTTTGTGGGGATTACTCTGTTGTGGGATTTGCTCCTGGATCTGGGTCATCATGTGGCTACCAAGTATTGCACCACAGCCTTAGATTAACATGTGTCTAGGACTTTAACCCAGCTCTCTTATAGGGGCATTCTTTGGCCTACCAGGAAAAGGTATAAACTGTAGTTTCCTTAGGCATAGTTTTATTTATAATAATGAACAAAATTCAAGATCTGGTACTTGCCTTTCATAAATGCAGTTCCCAAACATCAGGTTATATCACAAATTGCCCAGTGTCCACTCTTTTCCTTCATGGAATGACTGAGGAAACTAATGTCAAAGTGCTTGAATTGAATTTCTTGGAAGTAAAACAGTTATTTTTGATGGACATGAACTATCAGTGACTTTAAATAAAAGAATCTAACAGGAAATTGAAGTCTAGAGATTACCCTGCCGGAAATGTTGGATAGATGTCCAGTGTGAGAGAGATTCAGAGACAAGTAAACTAGAGTAGCTGCTACCATTACCTTTTCTCTTCCCTCCCAACACAGACCCACAGAGAGTATGAAGTTCTTTAAATTACTACCTCTTGCTCTCCAGTTATTAAATCCATGAAAAGTAGCTAATATGTTACTCCCAACGCAATCCTTCTTACTACAGAGGTCTGTATGACTTAGATATCTAATTTGTAAACATGTAATATCTAATTAGAGATCTAATTTGTACAACCATCCCTTGTACTTTCATGTGAGAGGGAAAAGCACATCTATACTTCGGTCATAACGCTTGCTTTTCTCTCTCATGAGAGAAGTAGGAAAGAGGTTTCCTTCAATATGAAAGAGGAAAATTTTTCAGGAAAACCTTTCCTAAAATGGAAGTGCTCAGGAAAGAAGCCAGACATCCTTCATTTACACTGAAATTGGCTTTTTTTGGTGAATCTGCTGTCATAAATATATTCCTTAGTGAACAAAATTCTTTGTACTAGTAATAACTCGATCATTTTCCAATGATATGTAGTGATTGGTGTGGCCTCAGCCAAACTTTCTTGGACTAACAATTCTCTCTGGGAAACACAAAGGCTTCATTCTGCCTTTCACAAGGATCCTCTTGTTTTTGGGCATCCTCAACAAATCCATATCAAATGAATGTTTACCTTCAGAAGTCTGAGATGTCATTTTATCACAGTTGAGCTTACCAATAGGATAGAGAGTCTGTTACCACTGAGAATGCATCTATTAAAGAAGGCGTTCCTTCAAAAGAATAATTCATTATATTCCAGAAGAAAAATGCTGTAGATTAGAGACCAGAGAACTGCCATAGTAATTTAATAAAATTTCAAGGAACACACACTTGGAAGAGAGTTTTTGTTCTTTCCTTTGGAGCAGCATATGAGTGGATACAATGCCTAGTGGACATTCTGCCACAAGTAAAAGTATTTGGATAGAAAGATACCATGGGGAGTGTGTCTTTTCATACCAACATCACCTAGTGAGTCCAGCAGTGTTTATCTGGGATTTCTTCTGAAAGCTACGGGTTTAAAAATTCAGATCCAAGAAGAAAATAAGTGATCCTGGCACGAAACTACCTCCAGCGTCTTCTGACTTAGGTGTTGAGGATTTTGCCTCTTGCAGAGAACCACATGAAATGATTTTTTTTCACATTTCATAACCAGAAGTGCAGTCATTCAGATCTCCTGCATCTAGTGGGTGTGTATCCACTCTGTCTGCCTTTTTATTCATGCAAAACACAAACTGTGAGGCTTCCTGCTTATATTTTGGTCATGTAGCAAGAGCACTTCTGCTCTCAGCAAGGGGAATATAAGGCTATGAGAAGGAGGAGCTGGGGGTGAATAGGCTGTAAGTTCAAGGAACTCTTTTGCAGGCTGCATTCAGCTTTCAGTGTATGAGTTGGGCACTTGTGACTTAAGATGAATCGGTAATACTAAGTCTACTGTCTGACACAATGAACATGAACAGAGCTATAGCCTCTTGAGCTGCATGTGCAATGCCACTGTGGTCACTGGTGCTTGTCTGCAAAATCACAGCTCTTAAGTGAAAAGTCCTTTCTTCAGATTTTGTTAGACAGAAATCCAAGCCCTGAATGAGGCTGTAATGTGCATGCGGTAAAGTTTGGTTTGGGGTGTGTTGTAGTTTAACCCCAGGCAGCAGCCAAGAACTGCGCAGCTGCTCACACACTCCCCCACCAACGGGATGGGGGAGAGAATCAGAAGGGTAAAAGCTAGAAAAGCTCATGGGTTGAGATAAAGACAGGTTAATAGAGAAAGCAAAAGCTGCACACACAAGCGAAGCAAGACAAGAAATCAATTCACTGCTTCCCACAGACAGGAGGTGTTCAGCCATCTCCAGGAGAGCAGGGCCCATCACGCATAACGGTTCCTTGGGAAGACAAACGCCATCGCTCCAGGTGTCCCCCCTTCCTCCCACCTTATATACTGAGCACAGTGTCGTATGGCATGGAATATCCCTTTGGTCACTTTGGGTCTCCTGTCCCAACCGTGTCTCCTCCCAATCTCCCATGCATCTCCAACTTCCTTGCCAGCCTGGCAGTACGGAACGCAGTAAAGGCCTTGGCTCTGTGTAAGCTCTGCTCAGCAACAACAAAAGCATTTCTGCATTATCAATTCCATGTTCAGCACAAATCCAAAACATAGCCCCATACTAGTCACTGTCAAGGAAGTTAGCTCCACTTCAGCCCAGACCAGCACAGGGTGTTGGGGGTAGTTGGGTTTTGGGTTGGTTTTGAAATGAGGCTGTAGGAAGTGAAGTAGACCTTGAATTCCTGGAGCAGATCTAGATTATTTTTTTCAATCCCTTTTTGAGCAGATCCCTGTCAAACTGGCTTTACAGTGCGAGAACTAATTTGTTGCTAAGCTGTTAAGTGATGCTGTTGGCAAATTGTCGTACATTGCAAACCAGTCAGTACTTAAATGTTAGGGGACGTTTCCTTTTTGAACAATGCAAGTATATTTGGTTCCCCATGTCTTGGAATTAGAATAGGACAGTATAGAATTGGTGTAGAGTAATAGGAACTTTGCTCCTTGAGTTCATCCATCAGGATCAGACAATTCAAACCAATTGGCAGCATGCCTTTGAGTAGTGAATCCTGTTTGGAAATCCTAGGAAGGCAATCTCTTTTTACCTAAAGAGTTTCGTTTTCTTCTTTATGGATGATAAAGATTGGCAATTCTGGATTTTAATAGTGACCATAAATGTGACAGGGATAGCAGTGATAAAAATAACTTGTCCTGAAGTCGTCTAAGACACCCCCTCCCTCTCTCCCATCCTCGCCTCCTTGGGAAACAGAGTGCTTTTATTCCAGAGCCATTTCAACCAAAGGCTGAAATACTGTCATGTCCTCTAATTGCTTCTGGTGCCAAAATCTGGGTAAACAAACATTTGCTTGAAACGAGGGAATAAAAAGGAGCTTATGCTCTAGTTTCCAGACAGGGCAGTTCTTTCTGGAAGTTCAGCTTTTGTTTTGAAAAACTCAGTTTCCTTATCCAGTTTGAATGTTTGCTTATGGATTGGCAGTGAGTAAAATTCCCTATTGTTATGAATGAAGCAAACTGAGAATTTTAAAGTATCTGTGTGCTACATGTGTGTAAGTATGACCATATATAACATAGCTTTTAAAGCTCTGTGAGTTACTGTTTATGCAAGAGAATCTAAAAATATCTAAATGGTTTTCTTTAAAAAATAATTTGTCACTCCCATCTTTAGCTGCATTTCAGCAGTTCTGGAATTTCATGATAAACTTGCATTAAATAGCAGTGTCAAAATCTTACCTGTGAGGAAGTGGTTGCACATGATCTGTTGAGCTCTGTTAAATAATGAAATGGGTAGAGTTGTTGGATACCTGTTTGCTAATGATCCAGAGGGATGAGTGAGACATGTTGATATTTGACATTAGTCTTCCAGCTAAAGGAAAAAAAAAATTTCAAAAATTATCTGTTTCTACCTGGATGAATGAACATTGAGTATGGTTTGTGTTCAAGAAGGTTTTCATACACTCACTCCAACTATAGATATTAATTAGGGAAGAGCACAGTGTACATATTACAAGCAGATCATTTTACTTGTTTCTACTCTTTGTCATCTTTAGGTCAATTGCAAAAGAGCTTGCAGACTGGCTGATCAGCAACAATGTAGTTGAGCACATTTTTGGACCAAATTTACATATTGAGGTTTGTTTCAAACGATTATTGTTTTTAGTATAAACATGAAGGAGTAACTTTTACTGTTTTAGTAAACCTTTTCTCAATATGTTCTCATTTTGCAGATCATCAAACAGTGCCAAGTGATTCTGAATTTTCTTGCAGCTGAAGGAAGACTTAGTACTCAACATATAGACTGTATTTGGGCTGCAGCACAGGTATGTCTAACCTTTTTATAACTGCAGGAATGATTAAAAAAGAAATAGAAAATATCAAGTTGATGCTGGTTTATATTCTTGAAGTTGAATTTCTTGCTTTTTTTTTGGCTGTCATGGGTGTTTTGCTGTCCAGTATTTCAAGTTAGGTAACTGCCACAGTTACTGCTTTTTTATTAGATGCAAAAATTCACCTAGGCTAGTTTTATATAGGAAAAAATTGAAGATGTATAGCAAGGACATTGTGCTTTCACTATGAAGATTGTAGGGTAGTTGTAATATTTTTACTATTGTGCTAAATTGCCTTGTAGCTTCCATTTCTGTTCCTCCTGGTGGGAACAATCAGGTGAAAATTGTGGCAGTGAAGTTTACAGCTATGCTACTGTACTGTGTTAAAATCTGTAGAAGGCATTGAAATTTTATTTTTTGCTTGCTAAACCTGGAGCCTCTGATAGGCTTTTTGCCTTCAGAAAGATTTATGTGTGTGCTACTTGGATTGGATTGATTGCTTTTTGATTTAGGTTGTGACACTTGTTTAGGGGATTTGAATACAATAGGCAATTTGAATTTTTTTTTAACAGGTCTAGGGAACATGTTTTTATACAAGTGAGAATCTGAAGAGGTTTTTTTAACGTGTTCAATATTTCTTTGTAATTTGTCAAATAGTACTGTACAATACATTCTGAAGCCTCTGTAGTCCAGTGTCATCATAACGTGCAGCTGGAATTTAATAAATGCTCATTAAAACAGCAGTTGCTCTAATAGACTCTTAACAATTTTCTGTATCAGAGTAATTAATAATTACTTATACTTCTGTTTTTAAGGCAGTGTTTTCCCTTCCTTCATGTGTTCACACATAGACTGACACTAGTGTTAGACCTCTGGGTTTTTTAATATATTTTATGACACTTTAAATATAATTACCTAAATTTGATAATTCTTTTACAGTTCACATATTTATTTTGACAGACTGATATTTTCAACTTATATATTTGATATCAGAATAAATTGTGTCCTGATTATTCCCTGTCAAAGGTTTAAACTTCTAATGTTATTTAGAAGGCTGACACCTTTAGACTAAAAGAATAGAAGGCCTAAAGGAGTGTATTGTCCACTTTGTAAACTTAACCTTTGAACAAAAATTTATCTTCCCTGAGTTGAAACAGTTACATCAAGGTGTTTAAATGCATCCTTGTATAGAACCCACATAATTTCATTCCAGTTTGAAGATGGCCTGCAGCCTATAAATTGCTGACATGGATATTTTACATGTCAGGAAGGCAAAACAAAATAAATCAGGCATGAAAAAAAAATCTTTTGAGGTGCATATGTGATGACCAACATTTAGAATGTGTTTTTTCCAGAAGCTTCCTGTAAGCATTATTTTATTTTTTAATATCAACATCCTTACAGACATAATGAAACCCTTTTAAGTGACTATGGAAAGCAGCATTTAACCAAAAACATCCAGGAGCACTGTCACTTTAATGTGTAAATAGAGTAGTTAGTTAAGCAGTTGTCACATATAACATCCATTACTGGAAAGACAAAGGAATTCTTTATAATTCTCACACAGTCTGAGTCTCATATTGGTGTGTAATGTCTTTATTTGTGTTTATCACTGCTAATAAGGTAATCTTTGCAAGTGCTGTTTCCCTCAGGATTTGGCATATACACTAATGTTTTAGAAGTTACATTGAACTGCAAATACAAAGTAAACTTCCAGTTTTTCTTTTCAGCAAATTCTTAGAACTAAAATACCGTTACATTTAATTTCAGTAAACATTGTAGGCTTTACAGTGTCAGTTGTTTATTTTGCTGTTCCTGTTACACTCTCCGTTTGTACTTTGCAGCTGAAGCATTGCAGTCGTTACATCCACGATTTGTTTCCTTCTTTGATCAAAAACTTGGACCCTGTCCCACTTAGACACCTTCTTAACCTAGTCTCAACTCTTCATCCAAGTGCTCACACTGAACAGGTAAAGACAAGGAGAACAAAATCACTGTAATGAGGAAAGTAATTATGTTAAACAACCATTGTGAATTTGTCTTTCTGAAGGACTGCAGTAAAAGGAATGTTCACTAATGCAGACAGGGCAAACTGGATGAGTAAAGTTGTCATGTTTCTTCAATTATGCCTTTGTTGGCTTTTGAATTATAATCTTTAGAGATTTTTGAAGATTGCAGAACCACTGATGGAAGATTTTAATTTCCTGTCTGAAGTTACAAAGTGTTTCACACAACAGTGTTAATGCGTTAGTTTATTTTGATGAGTTTATGTTGGTGAACTGTAGTATTGGCATATGGAAAGATTAATTAGTGGGTCTTTGTCTACCAAACCTACTGCCTAATGGCACTGTTTTCTGGGTTTGTTTTCAGACCTTGTATTTGGCATCCATGCTGATAAAAGCCCTCTGGAATAATGCACTAGCGGCTAAGGCGCAGTTGTCAAAACAAAGCTCCTTTGCATCTTTACTTAGCACCAATCTGCCTATGGGAAACAAAAAAGGTATGTAGTTTTCCAGGAGGTATGGGAGTTAAATTTTGAATTTTCCTAGTCTCCTTGTTGATTTTGGACAAAAAGGATGCATAGAACTTTTTCCTTTAAGTACTTTTTAGAAGAGTCATGCTGGCATTCTTTTGAAGCAGAAATTGAGGATAAAGATGAAAGCAGTAAAACTTTGTGAGTGCGTTTTGGAAAGATTTCTGTTTCAGATCCAGTCTTGTTGTAGAGCTAAAGTAGTCTGTATTTTTCTTTTTTCTTTTTTTAATTCAGAAGATGATCCATAACTCATCCGTTAACTATTCTTACTCTACTGCACATCTGTAACTTACATAACTACATAAAATCTTACCAATTTGATCTAATTTTTCCCTAGTTTTTGCTATTACATGCTATTTCTGGTTGGTTTTTTTCCTTGACTGTGTATTTCCCCACAGTCACCACTAAAGGTGCTGCCAGGCCATTTTCCTGTAGTTTTCCTTTCTTTTCCTACTGCTGATTTTTATGAATCATGGACAACTATATGCTGACTACGAGATTTTTAGTCACTTATTTTTCCATCCTGCTTTTTTCCTTCAGAAGAAGAGGAGCTCAGAAGAGCAGCCCCTTCACCTTGTAAGTATAGTTTTAGAAGTACACCACAGTCTGATTCTTTTGATACTACAGTGCTTTCCTACAGCTGTTGAATAGAAGCACTATTAAGAATTTTAACTTACATTTTTATGCGCAAATGAAAATTGTATTTTGTATAGACTCTTGGAAATTTGTATAACTGGCAAGAAGAGACATCAAAATACAAATTTGTAGTACAATGCACAGTGTTCTAAAACATTTTTAGTGTTTAGGTACATGGATTGTTTGAGTTATATCCCTGTTTGCTGGACGAATGCTCTTGGGTTCAACATTTCAGGCAGATTTATGTCATGCTGTTACATTCCTGTTCATATCTATCACAGAGTAACTGGGAAATGTGGTTTTGAACTAGGGTCACCAGCAGCAAGCCCTCAAAGCAGTGACAACAGTGACACCCACCAGAGTGGAGGCAGTGATATTGAAATGGAGGAACAGCTGATTAACAGAACAAAACATGTCCAGCAGAGACTTTCAGATACAGAGGTAATAGTGTGGGTCTAGTCTGTGAATTTTGTTACCGACTTGCTTGTTACTAGGTATGGAAATATGTTTTTTCTGTAATTATTTCAAAACCATCTCAGAATAATGTATTCCTGTATTTAAATTGTATTTCAGTTAGGTTAATGTCTTAGTAAGGGATTGCATGACATAGTGTTTGTGTCACACTGTGACTGTCCATGTGCAAAGCACATAGACCTTACAGGGTAATGCAAAAAAATTACTAAATCTGAATCTCGCTTGAAGCATTTTGTCACTTGCAACCACATTGTGAAGGAATGAGTGGAAACTTGTAGATTTGACATGTTTCCTCATAAAGGATAAAAAATGTTAGAATAATGATGATGGGAAGGGGTGGAGATGTCAGAGCAACCTTCTGATATCTGAAGGGGCTGGCAAGGAAGCTGGAGAGGGACTCTTCGTCAGGAACTATAGTGATGGGACAAGGAGTAATGAGTATAAATTGGAAGAGGGGAAATTCAGATTAAATAGTAGGAAGAAATTTTTTGCTGTGAAGGTAGTGAGACACTGGCACAGGTTGCCCAGGGAGGTTGTGGATGCTCCAGACTTGGCAGTGTTCAAAGCCAGGTTGGATGAAGCCTTGACCAGGCAGGTCGAGTGGGAGGTGTCCTTACCCATGGTAGGAGGATTTGGGCTAGATGATCTTCAAGGTCCATTCCAACCCCTTAACATTCTATGATTCCGTGACTGTCTGATGGTGATCTTAATGATGTCTTTTCAGTGGTGTTTTATTTTTCCACCAACCTTAAAAAAACCAAAATGAAATAATTTCAGGAATCCATGCAAGGAAGCTCTGATGAGACAGCCAACAGTGGTGAGGATGGCAGTAGTGGTCCTGGAAGCAGCAGTGGCCACAGTGATGGGTCCAGTAATGAGGCCAACTCCAGCCATGCCAGCCAGTCTGCTGGAAGCCCTGGCAGCGAGGTGCAGTCTGAAGACATTGCAGATATTGAGGCTCTCAAAGAGGAGGAGGATGAAGAGGAAGAAGATAGGAGTCATAACCCCCAGAAAAGCAGCAGGGGCACAGATCTGCGAAGCAGAAAACTGGAATCACAAACTGGCATTTGTCTGGGAGATTCCCAGGGGGCATTGGAGCGGACTGGTGCAAACAACGGGACGGGAAAGGACCATGTTTTTAACACAGACTCTGTGGCACCAGTGGATAACCGAATTAGGATGTTGGATGCTTGTTCTCATGCTGAGGATGCAGAGCATGATATGACAGGGGAAATGAGCACTGCTCACATTTCACAGGGGTCTCAAGACTCCTGTATAACTCACACAGGGGACTTCCTTGGGGAAACCATTGGAAATGAATTATTTAACTGTCGACAGTTCATTGGGCCACAGCATCACCACCACCATCACCACCACCACCACCATCACGATGGGTAGGCAGTTTGACATTTCTGATTCCTTCTGTAAGAGAAATAAAAGTGGTAGCAAAATATGCCATTAGGGCTGAAATTTGTGTGGGTATTTTGCTATAGCTGAGGATAATTTTGTGTTAGAGATGATAGTTGCAGCAGACAGTTACATATTAGTCTGGGTTGTTAACATCTGATTAAAGGTTTCTGTAAAGGTTTGTTATTTAATAAACCAGACAGCATTTAAGAAAACGTTAAACCTGTTTAAAATGCCGTATTCAGTTAACATTGAAGTCAACACAGTCGCCATGCTAGTGAGGCCTTCAGTTTATCTCTAATTGTTTTTCTAATCCATACTAAGGTCTGCAGTTCAAACAGATGATTCATCCTGACTTTAGCTTTAGGGAGATGTCTCCTCACTTGTAGTCTGCTATAAACAACTTCCTCTTTGATATTGTCCATTCTAATACTCTTCTTTTGCAGGCATATGGTTGATGATATGCTTAGTGCAGATGATGTCAGTTGCAGTAGTTCTCAAGTCAGTGCAAAATCTGAGAAAAATATGGCAGATTTTGATGGGGAAGAGTCTGGCTGTGAAGAAGAGCTTGTACAGATTAATTCACATGCTGAGCTAACATCTCATCTTCAGCAGCACCTCCCTAACCTTGCCTCGATCTATCACGAACACCTTAGTCAAGGTAAGAGTCATAAAAGGAAAACTGAAAAACATTGTACTTCTAACTCAATTTTATAATTTTGAATTAATCTCCAATAATTAAAATTATTAATAAAGTAAGTATATAAAATCTATTAATACTAAGTGTTCTTTTCTAGGAAGTTATTAAGGTATAAAGAAAGGTGGTACTAAAATGCAAGATTTTATTTTCTTTTTCCTCTCTGAAACCTGATGTGATTTTTGTTCTGGTGGGTGGATCTTCCTGTGATTCTGTACACTTGTCATCATTAATTAATCTATGAATGAAGTAACCATAATGGGCTGTAGGGAAGATAATTCTGGAAAAATTAGTTAAAATATAACTTGATATCTTTGGGAGCTTGCTGTAAAGGGCATTTTATGCCATTTCATCTTAGACTGCCAAATCTTCTAGTTAACTTCTGGGTGTAATCTAAGATGCTACTAAAACACTTGTCAAGAATTATATCATCTTTCCATATGCTCTTGTGGCAGCTTTATTTGCTGTTTTATCCTCCTTCTTTGGGGAAGGTTTGATGTTTTCTTTGAACCACTTGGAAGAACCAAGTTTGCTGTTGTCCAGCAGACCGTAAACCAGTACTATTTATACCTTAGTGAGAAGTGTCTTTTCTTTAGGCTTAACATTTCTTGTTATGTGGAACTGAACAATAATTTCAGCCTGGCATTGAAAATTCAGAAGGCTTTTCCTTTCACACTGCAGGGCTGAATGAACTACTAAAACTTTGTAGTTAAAACATGCTGTAAATCAGCATATTTTTTCAATATTTTCCAGAGGTATTACTGAGGGCCCAAATTATTGTTTGAGCATAAGGCCTCCGGTGCAGATTATTTTTGACACCCCTAGTTTTGCACGTGCAAATAATTGCAGTGCTCTGCCTGCAATCTAAATTTTCTCCTTGACTTTGCTGTTCCATGAAAATAGTATCAAATAGTAAATAAATGAATGGTGCCAGCTGTGGCCACATAGAAGAAGGAAAATGTCTATCAGTGTTTATGAGTGATGAGTTTCTAAAATCCTGCACTTTGATCCTCTAGCCTATATAAAAATGGTGTTTGTTTTTCCTGGTTTTCAGTTGGATGGAGTTGATCATGAGAGGAATTTATTGAAATGTGCTTCTTTTTTGCTTTCCAGCCATGGTTGTTGTGGAGATAACTCCCTTTGGAGCACAGCACTACAGAAAGGCTTAAGAAACAATTTAATTAGAGTATGAATTAAATCTAATTAAAGTAAAAAACAATTGTGTTTGCAGTCCTTCAGTGCTGGTTTTACTGCACTTTGCCATTAGCCAAAAGCAGTGTAAATATTGGCCTAACTGCCCTGTTGACTTCCTGTATGGTCTTTTAAGAACCCAAATGTGAAAAAAAGCTGCAGTTAAAATGAAATGGCCAAGTTAACAAGTCAAGTATGTTGTTGTCCATGCACTTGGGGAGTAATGTTGAGTTTAGCTACTTCCTTCTATATATTCAATAATGGTCTTTGTATTTTGTTCAGGCCCAGCAGTTCATAAACACCAATACAATAGCAATGCGGTGACGGACATTAATTTGGATAATGTTTGTAAGAAAGGAAATACCCTTTTGTGGGATCTGGTCCAGGATGAAGATGCAGTAAGTTGAATACCAGAAAATACTTATTTTTTAAAAGAAAATAAATACTTAGTATTCATTGTCCTCTCTTTCTACTTGCTGTAGATTCATCTCTCTGAAGGGTTAATAAACGAAGCAGAGAAGCTGCTCTGCTCATTAGTGTGTTGGTTCACTGACAGACAGATTCGAATGAGATTTATTGAAGGCTGCTTAGAAAATTTAGCAAACAACAGGTAACTTAAATAATAAATCTCTTTATTCCATGTATCTATTTTTGTGATGTGTCAGAAATCCAAGTTGACTCTAACAGTTTTTTTTATTTTACAGGAAAACCAGTTAAATTAGACAGAAATAAAAGAATTAAAATAGTTTCCAAAGTGTTATGGATGTTTCTGATGTCCATTTTGCTATTTTTTCAGTGTCCTGAATTTCTCATCTCGTTGCTTTTGTCTGTGCTCCCTTCTGTCAGAGGCTACTGCCTTCCCACCTCTGGTAAAACTGAGTCTACACCTTAGCCAGGCGAGTGCAAGCTCAGGTGCCTTAGCATAAGCATTTTTGACTGAATATTTAGATTTTACATGCAAGTGGCTTAGGAACAGACAAGTTCTTTTCCACTAAGCCTGTTGTGGGGTCTAATTCCTATGAAGAAGCAGAAACAGTTCTGTCAAGAAGTAACATCTTGACCTCAGATAACTTGTTTTAATACCAGCCAAAGCTGTGAGAGAGTACAGTTTGAAGACTGGCAAAAGTGAAATATATTCTCTTGATACAACCAACCAACCAACTGCTGGATGTGACCTGCAGTCTCAATACAAACTGTATTTGTGAGAAAAGTTACAAGTGTGCTGACATGAATCTCAACTGTGTGTCCAAGGTATTACACAGAACAAATTTGAATCATATATAGTTCAGATTCAGAAAACTGCTTGGGTGACATGATGGTAGATTTCACAAGGACAGGAGGGACATTGACCTCTTGGAGCAAGTCCAGGGGAGGCCACCAAGTTGATTAGAGGGATGGAGCACCCCTGCTATGTAGAACGGGTGAGAGAATTTGGATTGCTGAGTGTGGAAAAGAGAAGGCATTGGGGTGACCTAACTGTGGCCTTCCAGTACCTGAAGGAGCCTACAGGCAATATGGGGAGAGACTATTTACAAGGGCCTGAAGAGACAGGCAGGACAAGGGGGAATGACTTCACACTGGCAGAAAGTATGTTTAGATTAGATGTTTGGAAAAAATGCTTTGTGGTAAGTGTGGTGAGTCAGTGGTACAGGTTACACAGAGAAGCTGTGGCTGCCCAGTCCCTCCCTGGCAGTGTTCCAGGGCCAGTCTGGATGGGGCTCTGAGCAGCCTGATCTAGTGGAAGGTGTACCTGTCCATGGCAAGGGGTTGGAACTAGATGATCTTTGAGGTCCCTTCCCACCCAAGCCTTTCTATGATTCTGTCATTTGCAGTGCTTTCAGCCTGTTTGCGCACAGCAGCTCATCTTCTTTAAATAATTTTTAAATTGGCTATTTCAGTTTTGTAACAATCCTGTATTGTCATCATTTCTCTCTTTCTCCTTTAGATCTGTAGTAGTGTCCCTTCGTCTTCTTCCAAAGCTGTTTGGTACATTTCAACAATTTGGGAGCAGTTATGATACACATTGGATAACCATGTAAGTAGGTCTCTCCCCATCAGAGTAAACAGCAGTGACAACATGAAGGGCACTACTGCAAGACTGCAGTGTGGTCCAAGAAACTGCAGAACTGAGGTTATCACCTCACTGCTGTCTGGCGTAGCTTGTTTCCTTGCTGAGGCCTATATTTCTTCATAATGCATGTTACTGTTGTAACTGAGGTGAAGACTAATTTACATATAGAAAATAAAACCAGCCTAGCTTTTAAATGTCAAAGGACTTGCAGCCAGTATTAGACAACCACTAATAATACCTTGTAAAAGGTTTTAACAGCTTGATGTTAGGTCATTCTGCTCTGATTGTATATCAAATGCTTCTCAGTAATCCAAAATGTGTATAAGGAAGCTTTGGAAATTTGAAGGTACATAGCACAGCATTCCTTAGTAGAACAAACTGTGTAACTATCTGGTCTAACTGTAGCAAAAGGACTGCTGAAACTTGTGGGAAAGATTACAGTGATTGTCAGCAATTTTTTGTGGCCTTTTTGACAGGACATGCAAGTATATGCCTAGTTCTTAGTTTTGGCTTAGATTTTTCCTGAATTAGGGCCTTTAGGAACAGTTTTCATGGTCTCAGAAAGGGACTGTTCTGTCAGTCCCATGCCTGAAAATATCAACATTGAGGAGCCTTCTGGATGACAAGGAATCAGAGAGTACTGTACTGGGGAATACTCCTGAATTTGTGGTAGATGGAAAATTGAATGTTTACTTTGGGTTTGTGTATGTCATTTTCCTATAATAGCTGTCTAATTTCCATAGTTTTTCTGATATTTTTAAGCAAACCATAATATTTTTCTGCCCTTTAAATTGACACAGGTGGGCAGAAAAGGAACTAAATATGATGAAGCTTTTCTTTGATAATTTGGTACACTACATTCAGGCAGTCAGGGAAGGACGACACAAACATGCACTGTAAGTATACAACTGAATTTGAGTGTTGGATATTTTATGAGTTTAAACATTTCTGCTTTCTTCTGTTGCTGCTGATGTTTTCTTATAAGTAAATATTTTTATAGGGATATTACATGCTTAGATCAAGGTCTGTAAAAACAAGAACGTTTTGAACAGCTTCAATTTCCCTAAAAAAACCCACAACAACTCTCATGTCATTTTTGTTAGACATCATGTTGGATATTTGTGTACAAATAAAACATGAAGGTTTAGATATTCAAATAAGTTTAAGGTGATTTTCTATACTAGAACTATTAAAATATTTTAGTTTTAAAGATCTTTCATTGACTTTTTTTTCACGTTCATCTGCACTTTCTGATCTGTATGATGAAAATTAGGTGTATAGAAGCAAGCAATACAATTTCTAGCTCCCCAATGCCAGAGGAGCAGGCTGTTCATGTTTTGACAGATGTCAAAGTCAATATGGGCATCTACATTTTAAAAGTGTTACTATTTATGGGTCCAATTTGACTTCATCAAATTTACTTCACCCTTTATATTAGACGTTGCTCTCGAGTGGGGAATTACTTAGAAAGCTGTTTGAAAGTGGGATGAATTTTTAAATGAGTTATGAAAATATTTTCTTAAAGAATTTGTATCATCTGGAATACCAGCATTTGTTAGGGGAAAATAAGGTAGATCCTGCAAGGTGATAAAATGATGCACTTGAATTGGCCTGTAAGCCAAAAAACCTCCACTCCTATCCCATCCCCTCCAAAACACAATCAATTATCTAGTAATGACATTTGTCATTCCACTTGTTTGGTGGTGTTCTGTAATGTATAGCTGGAGTCTAGACCATGTACCGAACTACAGGTTCAGAAAGAAACTTGCAAGAAACAATTGTTTATGCTTTTAAGAGGCATGTGAAGGGGGAAAAGTTATTGTAATAAGTAATTAAATAAACTTCCATTTTTATCCAAATATGCATTTTAGATACAGCCACAGTGCAGAAGTTCAGGTTCGTCTTCAATTCCTGACATGTGTATTTTCAACTCTAGGATCACCAGATCATTTCAGTAAGTACTTGAGTTTACCTTACCAGAGAAGCTCCTCATAGTAAGGCAAAAATAGTTCTTAATGATCAGTGTTAGCTTAAATAAATATTTTAAACATACAATTTCAAATAATTTTTGATACTATTTCAAAGGAAGGAAGATGTATTTTTTTTTTTGAAAGCACAGTACCAACATTTTCCTTTGGTTGCTTTTAAAACTTTCTTGTCCTGACAAAGACTGTTTTGATTTCTCTGATTTTGTTCTTGGATTTTGTGTAATATTGCTCGTTGTTGTTGTTTGATGTAATATTTGATGTTGTAAAGGAGAAGTTAAAAATACTTCCCTAATTGCAGGGTTGAGTTTAGAACAAGTGGACATACTGTGGCACTGCTTAGTAGAAGATTCTGAATGTTTTGATGATGCGTTGCACTGGTTCCTAAATCAAGTCCGAAGTAAGGACCAGCATGCTATGGGCATGGAGACTTACAAGCATCTTTTTTTGGAGAAGGTATGTAGAGACTTAATTGCAACCTTAGAATTCCAGTAAAAGTGTTTCTTTCTTTCTTTCCATATTTAACAAACTGAAAATTGTTTCTATGAAAAAATATGTGTTCAGCAGTCTGTGAGGGCCCCACTTGTCATGGAAGGGTTTTTCTCTGGTTGGAGGGAAGAGAGGAATGGATTAATGTGAATTTTTTTCACACCAGTGTTTACCTGAGTATTTCTTTGCACATAGCCCATGTGTTCTATCTAGCTACGTAGCACTTCATTTTAGTTTGAAACAAAATCTGCGCAAAACCATAGTTTCCTTTGTGCTCTATAGCTCACCTGCCTCAAAAATTGACTTATTTTTGGGAGGGGCATATAAATCTCATTAATACATGCACTGAAAATACTGACACGCAGCTGTAGAGCTTTTTGCAAGGGCTCCCATCCATCCTTTTTGACAGATGACATTACAAAATGGATAGATTGTGCAATAATTAATGTAGTCTAGTTCTTTTTCAAGGTTACACAGCTTTTTGTCTAGTTTTGTAGGTGCATGAGGTTTCTGAATGGACACATCACGTGTGCTAACAAATTATCCTTCTGTTGCTAAGTTAAACGGCTAATGTTAAATTAATTTTTCTTCCCTCTGCATTGTTACAGTCCAAATCATCTTATTTAAACCAATTGTAGTTGATTTTTTTTTGTATCGTATCTAAAATTCGGTGTGATCCTTTGCAAGAATGAATGCTGATTGGTCTACTCCATGCAAGTATTAGTTGTAACAATGATGTTTTTCTGTACCAGTGAAATAAATGCCCTGTAATTGCTATCTGTTCCATCCATGAATTTTTTTTCCCATATTTAAGTATATGCATTTTATTTAGATGCCACAACTAAAACCTGAAACTATTAGTATGACTGGCCTAAACCTCTTCCAGCATTTGTGTAATTTGGCTCGATTGGCTACGAGTGCATATGATGGTGGCTCAAACTCTGAGGTAAGCCTGGATTCTGTGCTCGTGTTTTTATTTCTGGGGGAAGGGGAAAGTTAAATTGCTTATCCACACTGGCATTTCTCTGGAGAATTTACTAGCTTGAATGTTAGTTAGTGGTTGGAGATAGTAATGCCACAGCCCACAGTGGTGGGTCAGTACTGGTTACTGTATTCAAGGGAGCCCTGGGAGCTCAGGACTTGGAAGCTTCCCATGTGGGACAGTGAAATGGAAATAAGAGACTAACAGTCCTGAACCTTCCCTCATGACTGTGAGCACATATGGCTTTTGTCTCTAGTGGCAGAGACAGGAAACCACAAAGCAAGTGATAACCTGTTGCCTGCATCTCTTCATGCAGATTACCATAACTGAACTGTATACACTGTTGGGTTTAAAAAATGGGTTTGTAACAATTACTTTCCTAATTAAGTGGATTCAGATGACATTGAGTCATATATAATTCTGACTAGAAATACGTTGTAAAATGTGTCAGTTTATGTACGATGTGCTCTAAAAGTTTTTCTTCTGTAGTTTTTTATAGAGAAGCTGTCTCAGAAATAAAATACTAAATACTTGCTCTGAATTGATATGAGATGATTTCTTTTCTTGAAACGAATACCAACTGAATATGGTTGTGGTTTTAAGGTTTCATTTAGAAGTATTCCTGTTTCTCAGAAATGAAAGTTCACTTTTTTTGAAGGGATAACAGCCTGAGCAGAGGGAAAAATGACTTAGTCTTAGTAATTGAGTCAGGAGGCAAATAAAATATCTCAAACGAGAAAAACATCACACCCAGTAAAATCATGAAGCAATGTTTTGTTTCTGTGTGTGTTTCCTTTTTGTTAAAACAGTTGTGTGGCATGGATCAGTTCTGGGGTATTGCATTACGAGCACAGTCGGGTGATGTCAGTCGAGCAGCTATCCAGTATATCAACTCTTATTATATCAATGGTATGAATTTTCATTTTCACTTTTGTCCTCTGTTTCAAATGTTTTAAATATTATCTAGTATTGCCCTCTTTTTAATGTTAAAATGCACAGTCCCAAGGTTGTGACTGTATTATTTACTGTAACTGATATTACAGGTAAAACTGGTCTGGAAAAAGAACAGGAATTTATTAGCAAGTGTATGGAGAGTCTGATGATAGCTTCTAGTAACCTTGAGCAAGACTCTCATTCAAGTCTGACCATTATTGAAAGAGGACTCTTAATGCTGAAGACACACCTGGAGGCTTTTAGGAGAAGGTAAATAGCTCTATTGATCTATTTGGATGCAGAATTTATTTCTCTTACCATAATGATGAATGAGATATGAGCTGATTTAAGGTTCATGTTTCCTCATCCCTCACCAAAGAAACATATTTAAAGTTATTTTTCTTTTATTTGGAAAATGGTGAGAATGTCAATAACTTCCTCTTAGTTGGAAAAAACCCCAAAACCAACACAACAAGGTGCAGGTTTTGTCTTGACTGTGATTTTTTATCAAACATGCATGTTAAGCAGACTTTGACAAAAATACATTTTCAATGTACCTACTTCTTAAGGTTTGCATATCACCTGAGACAGTGGCAGATTGAAGGCACTGGTATCAGCAGTCACTTGAAAGCCCTGAGTGACAAACAGTCACTACCTCTAAGAATTGTCTGTCAGCCAGCTGGACTTCCTGACAAGGTGAGTTAAAATCCCTTCTTACAAGTACATGCTACCCTGTTCATTATTAATAATTCCATTGTGCACTTGGGAAAATGAAATACATGTTTTATTTCAGATGACTATAGAAATGTATCCCAGCGATCAGGTGGCTGATCTCAGAGCAGAAGTCACACATTGGTATGAAAACTTGCAGAAGGAGCAAATAAATCAACAAGCACAGCTTCAGGAGTTTGGCCAAAGCAGCCGCAAAGGAGATTTTCCTGGTAAGTTCTAGTGCTCCTACCTGGAGATTTTGCACTTACAAGGGTTCAGCCATTTAGAACTTAAAAGTTATGGTCTTATTTTTTCACCAGATATCCTAAATAATCAAACATTGTGATTTTTTTTTTCTAGCAGTAGTCTAGTTAGCAACACCCTCACTTCTAAGTGTTATTTTTAAGCCCTAGCATTTACTTGAGATAGCAAAGAAAATGGAGATCTGTCAAAAGCCCTTAGATCTAGCCTAGATCCGCATTTCATTAGATTTCCCCCCACATTATTTTTCTTCTTGTTACGTAATTAACTGTGCTGTTTTCTGTAATTTGAAGATTCTGTTGCATAGAATTTTATAAAGTTCTATATTACTGTATTTCATCAAGTTGATATACTTCTGACTCTTCCATTGGTTCAGAATTTGAAGCCATAATTCAAATTCATAATTTATACCCTCCATATATGTATTCAGATGTAAGATTTGCCTTACTCTTGCAATTTCTTTTTAGTTTATGGTCATTCAGTAGCAAAAATGATAATTCATTCTGTTAATTTGGAACGTCACCTTGCTCCTGAAGTGATCTATGCTTGCTTAGCATAGTGAATATGCGTGCTGGTGTTCCTCTTTAATGTGTTTGTGAGTGAATGAAAATTTCTGCTTTATCCTTTAGGAGGAGATTTCTTAAATCCTATTGCCGATATAATTGAAAGTACTGATTTGATGCTACGGCATTCTTACCAGTTCCTGCTGTTCAAAATGTTTTCTGAATTATATTCTCCTCAGTGTTATCTTGCTTTCTTTCTTTCCTGCTATAGGCAAGAGTTGCATGTAGTGCATATTATCTGACCAAATTCTATCCATAAACATCTCTTTCCAACATCACTATTGGTATATGTGTAAATATGAACCAGACTTGCTTTTCCTAGTTTAACAACTTCTGAAAACCCTGTTTTCCTGAGACATACTGTTATAAACCAGACTGAATTTTGGACACCTTAATTACCTTCTTTGTAAAAACCTTTTCCAGCCACTCAGCAGGAGCTAGTTTAGTGAAGAAACTCTTGTTTTCCACCAAGTACAATCCCTTAGCAGAAATCCTTGTTTGTTGTAACTGGGATTTGAGAAACACATGGTAATGTGGGGAAAAGTGTGCTTGTAAGAATAGTGGCTTGATTGTCTGCACCAAATGAAATTAAATTGTTAATCTTCAGGTTTCTTGTTCAGTGTTGTGAGTTCTTTGAGGGGTGTTCTAGGTTTTTCCTTTCCAAACATATGACATCTTCACTTCCAATGTATTTTTAAGTAAGATTAATCATTGCTTCTTTGCCTTTGCTGACTTGATCACATGGGTGTGTGGCACAAAGGGATTTTGGTGATAATCACAATCATTTTCCTTCTGTGGCATAGTGTAGTTTACCACAAAGTATGGGAAGCATGTTTAAATCTGTGTTGTGAACGCTTTTACCTACAGGATTGGGTGACCCTATTGAAAAGGTTATTTCTGAATACATGAAAGTAAATTTAGTGTAATGAAATAACCAGTTTTCTAGTTATTTTTTTCTGGCTTCATTTAATTTGCTACTGAAGGATGTACTATTAAAAAAAATAAAACAAAACTGTGATTCCAGAATTTTACTGAAATAAGCCTTTATCCTAGGTGGCCTTATGGGACCTGTGAGAATGATTTCATCTGGGCATGAACTGACAACTGATTATGATGAGAAAACGCTTCATGAATTGGGGTTTAAGGATATGCAGGTACTGCTAGCACAAAGATAGCACTCACTGAGAAACATGGGCTGATATGTTGTATTTTTATCTTCTGTGCCCGTTGAAAACATTCCAAGGCTTATCCTGGAATGTGTTTTCAAAATTGGCTCTCTTCCTTGTTGTTTCTGTCTGGTTCTAGATGGTGTTTGTATCTCTGGGAGCACCAAGGAGAGAGCGTAAAGGTGAAGGTGTTCAGCTACCAGCATCCTGCCTACCTCCTCCTCAGAAGGACAACATTCCAATGCTTTTACTCCTGCAAGAACCTCATCTCACCACCCTTTTTGACTTGCTAGAGATGCTTGCCTCTTTTAAGCCTCCTTCTGGAGAAGTGGCTATGGAAGATAGTGAGGTAATTTAGAGTGATTTTATTAAAATAATTACCTTTAAGTTTTATTGAATTGGATCTGGTTTTCCTGTCTGTTCTACCTCTTGTGTGCTCTGTCCAATTGCTAGAGAAGTTTATTGTCTGCTTATTCCCATTTTGCATGGGATACAATCATTGTCATGATTTTTATGATTTTCTTAACAATATTGTTCTGGCATACCTAAAATATTCTTAATATTGCAACAGCTCTAAAGTAATTCTTAATAAAGAAGATGGATTATTTAAATAGATGTGACTAGTAATGGGAATTAGCTTGAAGGAAGGTTTGTAAAGATATTATTGCAAAAACTCAAGCTTTGTCTTATCTTGTGGCATCATTATCTTGTGGGAAATTAATGTATAGTTGAAACAGTAGTTTAGTTTTAAGTTTTATTTGCACTCACTTATTTCAAAAGATGTGATATGCTGTAAAGATAAAGTGTAACTTAGTTATCTGTAGATTCACGCTTCAACTGGCATGTTCCTAGTTATGGACTTACATTAGATAGAAAACAGCTTCATAATTAAGAATAAATATGTTTTTGGACTTTGAAATCTTATTTTCTCCAAGAAGCTCACAATAAGAGAGGTTGTTCTATGGTTTGGCAGAGTGCAAGGTGTGAAGAACTCCATCTCCATGCAGAAAACTTATCCAGACGTGTCTGGGAACTGCTAATGCTTCTACCAACATGCCCTAATATGTTGCAAGCATTCCAGAATATTTCAGATGAGCAGGTGAACAAAGTTTTACATGTTTATCTTTATTATATATGGATGTTTTAGCATTTAGTGTTTTAGTTGAATTCTTCCCAGATAGGAATGTTGTCTCATTTCAAATAACAGATGAAATTAAAACCCAAATAATTTGCCCATGTCACTTTAAAATTCCTCTCTCTGCGTTTTTTTAGGTAAATTGGCATTGCATATAATCGTGTTGATTGTTTTCTGTCTTTTTTTCTCTTTTAAGGGTAATGATGGCTTTAGCTGGAAGGATCTTCTCCGAATAAAGAGTGCCCATAAACTTTTGTATGCTCTGGAAATCATTGAAGCTTTGGGAAAGCCCAACAGGAGAATAAGACGTGAATCTACGGTAATGGAGTTTATTACACAGAATATATATTTTTCTCTCTGAAGCAGAATATATATTGATGAGTTATTTTATAGTACTTTAATTCTTTAACTGCTTTTACAATTGATTGTTCTCTTTATCTTTAGGGAAGTTATAGTGATCTTTACCCAGACTCAGATGATTCAAGTGAAGATCAAATAGAAAACAGTAAAAACACCTGGAGCTGCAAGGTTTGATTTTCCGACAGTGTTCTGTGATGCCTACCTAATACAATTTCTCAAGCAAGATATAAAATGAAAACCCATTTAAAACATCTGCCTTCAGAGTTTTTGATCTCAAATTTCGGGATCACATTTTAAAGTTTTTCTGTGTTACCAGGCCTGTAAATTTGTCAGTCATATACAAGTATTTTATTTGTTTTCTTAACATTTCTATCTTGAATCATTTCTCATTTATTTATTAATTTATCTTTATATATGATTATTTATTAATTTATGAAGCTTAGATTGTTATTTAAGTGAACTTAGTGATATTTCTATATCTGCTTTTTCTCACGTTGGTTCCATAATATGCTTACAGTTTGTTGCTGCTGGGGGGCTCCAACAGTTACTGGAAATTTTCAATTCTGGAATCTTAGAGCCTAAAGAACAGGAGTCATGGACTGTGGTAGGTGTTCATTCACCCTTTTTCTCCAGAAGAACGTAGCTGTCATTTGTAAAGACATTTTTTACTTTAAACTTTGTTTTAAGTGAAATAGATTAATTCTGTAACTGAAGCTACCAGAATAGAGTATGTGCAGTAGCACCTTTTTCTTGAATATTTTATATTTCTTGAGAGTTTATTTTTGGTTTAAAATATACTTCTGCTTTATTTACATTTGAAACCCACCTTTTGTGTTTTTCTATGCATTTTTGCTTCTTTAATTTTTTGGCCGGTCTTAAGAAATCCTAGTTTGTGCAGTGTGAAATTGCAAATCCTGGGAACACCTTAGAGAAAGAAACCTTGGAGAAAAAACCCATGCTGCAGTGATTGCAACTGCATTGCTGATACGGTGCATATTGTGCTGCGTTAAAGAACTTAAAATTCACCAAACAGGGAGACACTTTGTTTTTGCCTTGTTTTTCTCTTATCCCAGGGAAGGTTGTTATATGGAAAATTATTTCTTACAGTATGTTTTAAAAGCTGTAATCTGGTAATTAGCTTTCCCCCTGATGAAGCTAAGGAATGCCTTTTTCTCTTGATGACATTGAGATGATTAGCATTGTGTCTATGGTGTTATTAAAGATACTTTTCAATAATGAACATTAGTAGTAGTAATTCTTACATAATGTCCTTTTCATAATTATTCTGTTATTAGTTTGAGGTAAATTCAAGTTACTTTGAGCTGTTATTTCTACCTTACTTAAGCTTTTCATTTCAAATGCCATAGTAGGTGTTGAATCATTTGTAGCATAAACTCCTTGAAAACTAAAATTTCGTTTGCTTCTTCTTCACAGTGGCAGCTGGACTGTCTTGCTTGCTTACTGAAGCTGATATGCCAGTTTGCAGTTGATCCTTCAGATCTGGATTTAGCTTACCATGATGTCTTTGCCTGGTCTGGTGTAGCAGAGAGTCACAGGAAAAGGACATGGCCAGGCAAATCGAGGAAGACAGCAAGTGACCATGTGAAGGGCCTTCACATCCCTCGTTTGACAGAGGTAAGAGGGAAACTGTGTCCGTATTGTGAACTTTAGGGAAGGGAATCCTGTGGTATGTGGAGATTTTATTTTGGTAATCAAGTAATGCAGTGGAGAAGTTACTAATATTGATCAATATCCCACTTGTTGTTCTCTGAAAAGTATTTTAATTGCTTTAAACCTGACAGTTAGATAAGTTGGAACCAAAAGGCTTTTTTGGTCATTTCATAAGCACACGAATTGGTAATTCATATCTCCAGTGCTTTGTCCCTGTTCTTTAGATTTTGTCTGCTAAATTGCTTCCTCGTTTTTCTGTGGTAACCTGTTATAGCATGAGCTGTCCACATCACCAGTAAATCCATCTTCAATTCCTTTAGTTAGCACTAAATTAACTTCCTTTACTAAGGATGTTTGAGTGAGTGTATAGTGAATTAACCTAAAGCATTCCTAACAGATTCCTGGATGCTAATTTCCTAATGGAGACCAAGCACATGTGGTATTTTGGCATCAGAGATATGTTCATTGTAAATCAGTTGCTCTTGGGCACAGGACCAGCTGTGATTGCCAGAAAGTGTAGATCTGAACTGTGAGCTGGAGCCAAACTTCCCATTTGTCATTGTTATACATGGAAAAACCTTAACTGTTCCATAAGTATTAGCTGGTTTTGACCAAACAAATCCCTAAGTCACTAAAGGTACTATCACAGAGGGAAGTTACCAAATGTGTTAAATTTTGTGTCATTGGCTGTGTGTAAATGCTGCTATCGGTTTCTATAACTGGTTTTAAGTTTTTAACTGTCAATTGATGAATATTTTTGATTGTCATGGATTTGCTACCTAAATATTCTAAGATTTTCTTCAGACTTGGATTTGAAAATTCTGTGTAGCCTGTCAGGTTCTCTAAAGATGAATAATTTAACTGAGTGTGTAGTCAGCAAAATGTGTTGATCAGAGATAAGCAAAATTTACATATCCAACCTCATCCTCAAGCCTAAGATTTTTAAAAAGGAAGTTAAGTAGTTTATGCTTAAAAAAAACACCTGTATTTTTCTCAAAAGGATTGGATGAATGGTTGATTTTTGTACTCAGTTGAGTTGTCTTTCTTAGAGAAACAGCATGAAATGTTAACCTCTAGACCTAGTCAATGAAACACAGGATTTTAGATCTGCTTTAATAAAACCAAAAAATTAACTGTGGAGATGCTATGATTTGTCTTTCATTCTTCCTCCCTCTACACAGGTGGGTTTGTTTTAGATTCACACACTGTGTATAATTGAAAAACAGATCAAAAAGCTTGTTGTTATATTAACTTGTTTTTTTTTCTTTTGACTTCAATTTTTAAAGGTGTTTCTTGTACTTGTCCAGGGAACCAGTTTGATTCAGCGACTTATGTCAGTTGCTTATACATATGACAACTTGGCACCTAGGTACAATATCTTTTTATTTTTGTACTAAAGCTAATTATTTTAATCACTGCTTTGGATAAAGTACATAGCTCTTGCACTTGTAGCCTCTGCTAATAACCATAGCAGAAATGTAAGTCTCTAGGCAGTAGACTTGCTTTTCTTAGTCACCTCTTGTGGTAGTCATCCTGTCCTTACAGGAGTGAGAGAACTCTTTGGTGAGGGTGTAAGGCATGGAGCATCAATCTATATATGATATGCTCTCATAAATTTGCATGCCAGAATTATTTCTTTGTTCTCTCTTTAGCAATTAGCATCCTCAGTTTCCAGGCAGTGTAAAGGAGACTTAAAATAAATTCACTTTTATGTCACTTAGGTTTTGTCTTATTTTTTTCCATCCTAATAACATTATTGCTGAAATTAGTGTTTTAGCTGTGTGCAGGTACTGGAGGCAAAATTTTCCCTTCAGAAATGGTCTGTTAGAGGCTTGGTCCCATTGCCTTTTTGTCCTAAGAAAAGCAATTCTATGTCAGGCTGTATTGTGACAGTCAGACTGATGATGGGGAGGTCAGGTTTTTGCTACATTGGAGGTGCAGAATCACTTGATTCCAAGCAATGGATAGTGTATTTTACTGTATTTTTAAAAGATTAAGGACATTCAGAGCATTTCCAGTCAAGTGTGCCTAACTTTGATCTCTAGTTGAATTGCAGGAATAAGTTAAAGGGTATTTTTTGTTTCATAACCTTTTATTGCAATTGATAAAAATGT
Organism: Acanthisitta chloris; assembly: GCF_000695815.1. Classification (NCBI taxonomy): domain Eukaryota; kingdom Metazoa; phylum Chordata; class Aves; order Passeriformes; family Acanthisittidae; genus Acanthisitta; species Acanthisitta chloris. Next base: position 51,545 of record NW_008685572.1, on the reverse strand, counting down.
AAGTAAATAAGCAGAAACATCCAAAGTTTTCAAGTGTTTGTCCAAAGGTTCTTTATGAAGAATACTGCCTTTCTTCTGCGTGGGTCTGTTCTTAGCTCTTTTTTTGGATAAAATGGACTGTGGGGGTTTTTTCTTGACTTTCAGTGTTGTAGTCAGTAAAGCTTTAAGGGGCTGACTGGAAGATTTTCATAGTTTATTATTGTGGTTAATTTTGAATACTGCAAGGAATGAATCCTTTTTAGATTGAAATGTTAGTTTTCCTAGTGGTTACTTAGGGTCTTGTAACTTGTGTGCTTGTATTTCTAAGTGATAATCCCTCTGTGATAAAGTTCCAATGGCTTTATCTTCTTCCCATTCAGGGTGTTGAAAGCTCAGTCTGATCACAGATCAAGACATGAAGGTTAGTGCTGCGAAACAGCTCTCTATTATGAACTACTAGTAGTTAAAACGTATTGAGGATAACAAGTTATGGTTTTGATTTATTCTATCATTAGAATGTTATAAAATTGTGTTAGTCCAGGGAAGTGTTCCTGTTAAGACATGAAGCAAGTGATTAGGAAAGTCCCAGCTCACTCTGCTGTGCTGCTGCTCACTACTTGAGCTCACGGGTTAAAAAGTAGAGGTGAGGAAAGGATTGTGCCCTGGACTGGTAATATTGCATGTAATTTAGTGGTCAGCAGCAGTACAGTGGTCAGTATTTAATAAACATATTGGTAACATTCTGTGTTGAGGTCATGTCTTATATGCCAGTAGTCTTGCACTATTAGTATGGCTGAAATAAATGTCATATGGGCTAGGGGTATGCATCTCTTCAACCTAAAAAGCCTCTTCTGTCAGTTATCACATGATGTACTCATCTCCTTTTCTTTCAGTTACCCATTACTCAATGTGGCTCTTGGTGAGCTGGGCTCACTGCTGTTCCCTGGTGAAATCCAGTCTGGCAGACAGTGATCACTTGCAAGACTGGCTCAAGAAACTTACCCTTCTTATTCCAGAGGTATGTTGGGGGAGAGGCTATTGCATTCCTAATCCGTTCAATGAAACAAGATTGGCTTCAAACTACCATTAAATTCAAGACATGTAGTTTTCTGTTTAAAGTAGGTAGGATCTGACTCAGTTACTTGCAGTCCTGTTTGAGAAGTGATCAGTTGTAAGGTGGCACATCTGTGGTTGGTTGCAAACCAGTTTATAAACTCTTGTCTTTATTCTTGGCTTCTGTCTGAAGGTAATTTTTTCTACTGTAATCTGTTGAAATTTCTGGGTGATGCCACCTGAATTAGTCGAAGTGTATTTTGCCACACTTACAATCACAAAACAAGGTGAATCAGAATTGGTACAAAAATGTTTGTCATGACCAAATCTTTGTCTGACTTTGAGCAATGATTTCTCATGTAATAAAAGCTTGAAAATTGCATCAAGATATGCACAGTAGAAACCTTTTGTATTTACTAGCAATTGCTTAAAGGTGCGGTGTGGACATGATGTGATAATCCTTATCTGTTGCTTCATTATTCAAGCACAGAGAAAGGTTACATGCTGAGTCTAAGTAATTTAAATGTGCATTATTTGTAGTACTTGTTTTTAGAAAGTCATATTCTACCCTGACAACCTGATAGGTGTTATGAGAGGAACTTAGGTACCTGTGAAAGAAAAGTCAAAAAAAGAAAAAAAATCTTGTAAGTAATGTGTGTAATCATTTAATTTTGTTATTGTTCCTAAGACTGCTGTTCGCCATGAGTCTTGCAATGGTCTGTACAAGTTGTCTCTCTCTGGTCTGGATGGGGGAGACTCAATTAATCGGTCCTTTCTGCTGCTGGCTGCATCAACCTTGTTAAAATTTCTCCCTGATGCTCAAGCTCTGAAACCAATTAGGGTAAGGATTTTTAAGAAATTACAAGGCTTTATCAAAGATATATTTAAATGTAGGGGTTTAAGATAAAACCTAAAAATGGTAGCACATTATCAGTATGTCTGACACACTGGTTCTGATACACTAAGATATTAAGACTTTTGGTTTAGGTGTTTGAAGAAACTTTCCAAAAGCAGTTAAAGCTGTGGTGCTGCAGTAATTTAGAGCTTGCCCGGTCTTGGAGAAACGAAGAACAGCAATTAGGAAGTGTTCATGTGACACAATTTTAGTGTCTGTGTAACTGACTGTTAGGGAGTAACAGTTGTGTTTTCGATATATGCTTTGATTTCCCTTTGAGATGTAGGTAAATTTTACATGTACATAGGTACCTTTTGTTGTTGTGGCTGTTACTGTACCCTGGGCAGTGGCTGCTGGTTTTCTCTTGGAGCTGTATTGTCCTTACAACTCCATTAAAGAGAAGATACTCTATGGATGCTGTCAGAGCTGTTAGGAGTTCTCACTGTTCATGTGTGCAGGTTAAGAGAGATGGTTTGAACTCACCTGGGGGATTATGCCTAAAATAATTAGGGATTTTAGACCCAGCAATGCATGTCAGGGGAGGCCATGCTGACTCCAGCTGTTGCAGCCAGATCAGGAGAGCACTTGTATAGCAGTGATGTGTGGGTTTTGGGTCTGACAAGGAGTTATTTTTATGACCCTCTGTGGCGTTTTGAATTCAGGTGAGATTGGTCCATTCAGTTTAAAGTCTGCTATCATTTTACGCTCTGATTTTTTTTGAAAAAGTTAAATTAAAACATTCTGTAGAAGATTTGACTCATTTTCAGAACTTTAGAGTTGTACTAACTAATGTAATTAGCCAAAGTTCCCAGTCTAATACTGAGTATTTTTGCAGTTTGCAGTGGGTAGGGTGAAGTCAACAGTGTTCTACACATTTTTTACAGGCCTGACAGATCATACTGACAATCTTCCAAGAAAATTAATAAACATGGCTGAAGAAAAATAGAGCACACACTGTTACCATTATAAAATGCATTGTTCTTGCACTTATCTTAGAGAGAAGAGGCTTGAAGAAAGTAATATTCTTGTGACAGTTACTCTGTTTACTATATTATTTCTAATGCAGAGTTATTTGGTCTGATATACTTGAGAACAAAAGCAATTTCTTTTCACAGATAGAGGATTATGAAGAAGAAACAGTGCTGCGACCAGGTTGTAAGGAATATTTTTGGCTGCTCTGCAAACTGATCGATAACATACATGTCAAAGATGCAAGTCAGGTTAGTTTTGCTTTGCGTTAGTATCAATGTTTGCTTTTCGTTTGGGTCTTCAGAGCACTTTGACTTCAGTGTGAAACATTTTTACTCGCAATAGGCTGAACTGCAATGAACAGCTCTT
>NW_008685572.1:26420-48269 GCF_000695815.1 Acanthisitta chloris | reverse complement strand
TCCCTACTCTGATGTGTATTTAGTAGCTCTCGGCCAAAGGAAGCTTCAGGTAGTGACCCTGTAGAGTCAAGAAAGGCAAATTGTTATAATGCACAAAGAAGGCGAACTTAATTGAGGTCACAGACGTGGGAAGATTGTAATTATCTGTGAGATGCACTGTTGATAATTGCAGTGCAGTCCAAGGAGGAGCTAATCAAGAATTTGACTAAAGCTGAAAGGCGAAGAAAGTTCAGTTAGCACCCACTTAGCACAGGTTAGAAAACTTCCTTAGAGTGTGTTTGAAAATGAGTTTTAATTATCCCTGTTTTTCTGTGTGCAATCACAAAATTTCATCCAAAAGCATAACCATAGGTTCAGACTAGGTGTATAAACTGTAATTCATGAAGTACATAATTATTTGCCATTTACATTCCATTTTCTTTCTTTTTAATCAGACAACACTGCTTGATTTAGATGCACTAGCAAGACATCTTGCTGACTGCATTCGGAGGTGAGGTTTGCTAACGTTGTTTTTAAAATGTAATTTACATTAATTTTATTGTTAGTGGGGCAGAATTGTAATATTTCTTCTCTCTATATGTATATATAGCAGAGAAATCCTGGACCATCAGGATGGCAACATAGAAGATGATGGGCTTACGGGTCTGCTTCGTCTTGCAACAAGTGTTATTAAGCACAAACCACCCTTTAAATTTTCTCGGGAAGGACAGGTAAGAAGGACACTGAAAGACTGTGAAGAGTTCAAAATGGCATCATGTCTTCTTATTACACACTCTTCATGTTCCCTTTTTTGCAACATTTTGTTTACAGGACTCAATACATGAAAATTATGTTTCTAGCCTTAGGATGATAGATAAAAACACATATCATTGCTTTATTAAAAAGTACCACCTACTAACTTTATTTAATTTCAAGATAGCTTTCTTACATCCTAGTAGTTTTCTTTGTTTTCTTCTATTATCTTTAGAATTTAAGTAACATTAAAGCTCTACAGCAGCAGACACCCAGTGCAAGCATGGTAGGTTCCACCTGTGCTTGTAGGATGGGAGAGTGGTGAGGCAGGGTGAGGAGCTAAAATAATTCTACTTTGTCACTATTTTGCTGTAAAAGTTGGTGTAAAAACTGATTTCAAGTGGTGTGTTTTTTCTGTAGATTATGTTGAGTTTCTGGGCCTTCAGTGAGGTGTCACCAGAAAAGTAGGCCTCAGTATCCAGTTATGTTGTTTGTATCCTGCCTGTTTACTCTGTTACCATAAAATGTCCCTGAAGGTAATTTGACTGTCCCAAAGTTTTAATACAGTCCACATTGTGAACTGCATGACATAAGGTGACATTGCTGACAGCATTTTAAAAGACTGCTGCTATGTAATGCTCCTGGAATAAGTGTATTTTAAGTATGGAAAGCTTGCAGATTAAATTTGAGTAAGAATTCAGTTCAGAGAGTGCAGTGTGGAGGAGGATGTAGAAATTAAGTGTAGAGGTATGCAAAGATCAGATTTATGTAGCTTGGATATATGAAAAGTTTAAGAAGAAAACAAAAGGGAAACTTAAGTAGAGAGGAGGGATACTACACAGAATCCTAAAGTCCTTTGTATGTATGTGGAATATCACTGGGAGGCCAGAAACTGGATTTGAAAAATCAGCAATGAATATGAACAGATTGAATCCACAGCAAACTTCTCAAATAGGATTTGGCTTTGCTGAGAGACAGGGACTTGGTGCATTTTCTGAGACTAAGTCATCATCTAGTATTTATTTTTTAATTCTGTGTACTATTAAGAACAGTTACTAACTCCTCATTATGAAGCGCATTAGTCAAGAATTTTTGTGTTCTACGCAATAGAACAGGATTGTGAAACCGCATTGCTTCCCTCTGAGACAAGGCAAGTGAAAAATTATCTAGGAAAACACACTGGGAAATACTGAAGAGAGTTTAGACTTGCCCAGAGGATTCTGATGTTCTGCTGTGTTTTAATTCCCTACAGGTTCCGCTTCTTACTAGGTAAACAAAATAATTGTTGATCAAATACCGTCAAACTTTAAAGGTCACATTTTGTGCCTTTTATAGGTAATCACAGCCTACCTTACCCTAGACTAAGTGGACATTTTTAGCATGTACTGGCTAGCACACTTTCACTAGAGAGGTATATTTTAAGGCCAATTTGGTGCTAAAGAGGTGGTAAAGAGATTTTTAACAAGATGAGAGGTTTGCATTTAGCCTCTGTGCAAAATCATCTATAGCACTGACTTCCCTACCCTCAAACATACAGTCAGCACAAGCACAGAATTGATGATGCTAATCAGAAAAAGATAGATCCAGATCTCTGAGTTTATGCATGTCTAGGCTGGGACACCTTAAGGTGGTTGGTGTGTTAAAACACCTGTTTGCAAAGGCTGCATCACAGCACTTCAAGCAGCTGAAAGCACAATATAAAATGCCACTTAGTAGATACAGCTGTTCTGTTGTTGAGCTGTCAGCATCTACACCTGCCAGGTAGAGTTAGAAGTGAAACAGAATCAGGTTGCTGCCCCCCAAGCACTACTCTGATACAGGCTAACTACCAAAAACCCAGATACCTATATTTATTTTTAATTTTATGCATTTTCTTCCTCCAAAGTCCGGATAAATGTTGAAGAACCTTGTCTAACTATATTGCCAGGGAGATCTCTCCATATTACTCAGCTCTAGGCATAAGAACCTGGTAATAAGATTTTGTATTAAGACTGTAGGAATTTCCCTGCACACTGGAACAAGGTTTTTTGTGATGATTCTGCTGTGTACTCTGCAGAAGGCCATTTTTTGATACGTTTATAATTTGGTTAGATTTTACAGAGAGCCTGCCTTTATAACATTAAAAGGCTTTTTAACTGAATATGCCTAAATGGGGGAATTCAGGAAGAATTTTTTATGTAATTGTGGAAATGTAGAATCAAATGTAATTGGATTGGTATATATATGCTCTGTGTGTGCATATATATGTGTATAATGAAATACAATATATATACATAAAGTATAACTGGATTGGTAGCTTGTGCTCTGCAAATGGGGGAAGAATTCAGTCCTTTTTTTGTTATCGTTTTAATATTTTACTGTTGTCTTAATTTTATTTGAATTAAATTATCTACGTAGGAAGAAGGTACTGAAGTTTAGACATATCTATCATTTTTGTAGTGTATTACCTGGGATGGTAAAGATAATAATAGATCAGCAACCTGACTTGGCACTGCTGTGCTTTGTGCATTTTATAGTTCAGTTAGTACTCCAAACATGAGACAATACAAAATACACTTGAAGTGCTCAAGGTACATAATTTAGTGTGTGTAATAAGATTAATTAGTGATGCCTAAAACTCAAGTAGGGATTAAGGTTATGTGCTGTCTTTCACTAGGAGAAACTGGTCTGAAAGTTACTGAAACACGTCTGTTTTGTCAAATTAAATTGTCAGTCCTGAATGTGACATAATTTGTTACTATTTTCAATGGACATGTTTCTCTTTCGGCTATAATGTGGCTGCAGTGCACTTCATGTAGAATAAGGTAAGTTGTTGAGATTTGCCATTCAGAACTTAAATATGAGTCAGAGTTCTGTATGATAGAGGTCTAGAAAGTTTCTAGAAGATTGTTAACACATGACTGACTTTTTAAGAATATGTTCAAACTGCTAAATGTGCTGATTTAACTGTTTTTCAGGAGTTTCTGAGAGACATCTTCAATCTTCTGTTCTTGCTGCCAAGTCTGAAAGACAGACAACAGCCAAAATGCAAGTCCCATTCTTCAAGGGCTGCTGCTTATGACTTGTTGGTAGAAATGGTTAAGGGCTCCGTGGAAAACTACAGGCTGCTCCACAACTGGGTTATGGCACAACATATGCAGTGTAAGAACCTTTAGTCTTAGCTTGTGAGTCTTTTGAGGCCACTACACTACTCTTGGAATTCCACCTTATAGCTCCACAACTTACACACCATCACTTAGGGCAGTGTCACAGGGCAGGTTTTGGCATCTTTTGCTCACCTAAAAAATGAGTGGGTTTAATGCCATGTGTACTTTCTGTATACTGTTCTTAAATATGGGTTATTTAAAGTATATGGTCTTGGTAAATGACACCACACATGGATAACACTGTTAAGAGTGGATTTTTACATATTCTTTGACTTGTGCTGGATTTAATCTGTTGTACCTTTGTAATCTGAAGAAACACAGCCACTTTATGCATAAACCCAAGTATATAAACCACCCTGAGGTAGGTGTATTGGCTGTAAATAGCACTGTCATTTTTTTTCAGAGTCTCTAATGTAGGTGACTTCAGTCAGTCCCTAGATGTCTGCATACAGAGCTAATACAGTTTTGCTGTGCCTCTTGGCTTTCATGCTTCCTGCATTTTGGAGCCACAGTTTGTATGCATAATATGTAAATTACAAGAAAAATGAAGTTAGTTAATATTTTATCTTTGATTTGCAAATTCTCATTATGCATTTTTAGCTTGCTAGATTTCCTTTCACATGCCCAGTTGAAATTCCTGTAACCTGAGGATCTGTAATTTATTATAATCTATGGAATTGATTTAGTGCCTTACAATTTGGGAAGCAAAGGAGAAATAATATTTTGTGTTCTGTTCTCATATGCCTGAGGCCTTCCAAAGTTTCCTGTGTTCAGGGGAAATATTATGAAGAGTATTTTTTGTTAAAATATTGGATATTTCTGTTTGGTGTATCTCTCCAGGTGCAATCATTCATTTTTTACAGTTAGTATTTTCCTCTTTCTCAATCCCAGTGATTCCTCAGTGCTGAAGTTCCCTGTAACATTTACCACAGTTGTTACTTTCTCTAAATACTCCTCTGTAGATTGCTTGCTCCTTCCTGAGTTCTCCAGAGCCATCTGCTCTGTACTCCTGCTCCATATCCAGTATATCTCAATTGCATGGATGTTAATTTTACAACAACTGGCAGAGTGCCATTGTCTCTTTCTGATGTGCAGCCGACACAGGACTTGTGATACCTCATTTGTTTAAAGGTTTGATGTTATCCACAGATTCTTAAAACCAGAATTTTCCACTTTGCTACTCTCTCTAGTCTTACTAGTCTTAAAAAAATCTTAGTCTCAAGCCTGTCACTCCATTCTTCTCAGGAGAAACGTTAAGGGCAATATTACAAATTTTCATCCTGTCTTTGGTTTTAACATTTTTTTTGACAGGGAGGGCTAGGAGTTCATGCAGGCTGTGATCTTACTGCAGAGAGTGGATTTAGGTACCCTCGGTTGTTCATGAAATTTCTTGCAGTGTTTTGGAGTCTCATTTTCATTAAAGACTAATAAAACCATTCAGTTCAAAGGAGGGAAACAAGAGCAGCTGGTTTGCATTCTAGGAAGTCTAAGGTAGTGTCTGATGTTATTTGGAGCAGAAGCATCATCATGAGGTAGAATATCGAGAAATTCATGGTCATTTGAAGATTAAATCAGTTTTATCTTGCTTATAATAGAATGTGAATATTGCAGGTTTGGTTTCAAGTTTCTCGATCTCTTCCTGAGAACAGGCTGGTTTCTATAACAACAGTGAGGAATAAAGAAGATAGACATAAATGAGCCTCACATTTACCTTTCTAGTTAAGATCCATATGGAAGAAGGAAAACATTTATTATGCAAATAAGGACAGTCACTTAAAAAATCTCGGGGTGGAGAAAACAGGATCTTCCTGAGAAAGTCCTTGTCAGATTTCTGAATGCTCTTTGTCAGATTGAAGGAGGTGGAGATACTCCCAACTGTTCTCATGAACTATAAAGAAGTCAACTGATTGCTTTGCAATTACAGCTTGTAAGTTGTAAGCAGAGTGATAGATGTGGTCCTTACATCAGAAAGGATGATTTAAGATGTTGTAATTTAAGGATTTCAGTTAAGGGAGGGAATTTTATGTTATTCTGCCATGTTAATTACCTTCTTTAGGTGGTTAAAGATGGAGAGCTTTATTTCAACTGGTTGACCAGTCCAATGTTCCCAGGTAACCTGAGGTCATCTTACTGAGATTTGTTGAAACATGAGAATTAAAACTCTTTCCTTCCCTATTTAAAGCTTCAGGGCTAGTAGCTGTTTTGATCCCAATGCCAAAATGAAGATTGCAATTATTATTTGTTGTGCAACAGTACATCCTGCGGGTCTGGTCTCTGAAGATACGAGAATCTGATCAGAGGATCTGCTGAATAGTTTCCTGAATGTCTATCTGCTAGTATGAATTGAGAAGGATCCTTAGTGATAATTAAGGATTTAAGCTTCTAAATCTTGAGCCCACATGGCCTTTATAGATTGTAAAATAAATCCTGACTACTTTTGTGGAATTTTTTTTCTCTTTACTGGACCATATGCTTCAATAGAGTTACTGAATTATTTGTGGGACACTGCATTTTTGAAGAATGATATCTTTAGGAATGAAAAGCAAAGCTGGAGACATTGCAGGCTTTTGCAGCCAGCTTCTTGCACACCAAGGGAGATGGACTACATTGAATTTCTTTGGACACTGGATTGGTGTCTCTGATTTAGTGCTTGTGTCGTCTGGTTGCCTCTGCAGATCAAATGATATGGAATATATAGTACAGTGCATAACCAGGATGCATTTTATTAGCGTAAGGATAAAGCTTTTATTTGCATTTATATTTTTGTAAATTTCATTTGGAGTTGATTTTTTTCCCTCCCTGTCTGATTCATGTTTTTCACAGCTTCCCATGCACCTTACAAATGGGATTATTGGCCGCATGATGATGTTCGTGCTGAATGTAGATTTGTGGGTTTAACTAATCTTGGAGCAACGTGCTACTTGGCCTCCACAATTCAACAACTGTACATGATCCCAGAGGCCAGACAAGCAATCTTCACTGCAAAGGTTTGTGTTAGGGTTGGAGAGAAGTTTAAAATTGGAATCAGTGCAAATGCTGATAAAATAGACTCACTTCTAGGACTTATCTTGATAAAGAATATTTCTTCAGGGTTTAGTTTGCTTTTTGGTCAGTTAGATTCTTTTGCTGATGTCTAAAGTGAAGGGTTTTTTTTCTTAAATATGTAATGCAGCACGTTCTTAAGGTGGCATTGAAATGAAATATGTTCTCAAACTCACATTTCTGTTGCTATCAACTAGGTTGATTCAGGTGTCATTTTATGTGAATTGTCTGTTGTTTCTTAACTCTTAATTTGTCACTTTGTTGGAACAAATGTCATTCTTAAAGATTTATCAAGTCCCAGAACATGTGTCTCATGCCACCTGAGGTACAGCAGGTCCTGTAAATTATTATGCATTGGTTAACTTCCAGAAACACAATGCCATTGCTTTTAGCTATTTATTGTAAAAGTGAAAGCTTCATTTTGGTCCCAGATGTCATCAGGGCATATATAATATGTGAAACACCCTAACTGGCAGTGACCTTGTCATTTTCTGGTTTTGTAAATTGCTAGTCTTAGGTTTAATGTTGATGTGCCAAAGAAGAGGTAAAATAAATATAAAAAATACAGGTATAAAACAGTAGGCTGTGTTCTTGTACACAATTATTTTTCTTAATTGTCCATAATAAAGTGGTGGGATTTTTTTATTTAAAAATTGGATTGGTATACCTTTTTGATGTCTGTTTTGGGAAAGTTAGAGGCAAAGACATAAAGACTTCTTTTATTAATTTTTTTCAGTATTCAGAAGATATGAAACACAAGACCACTCTACTAGAACTCCAGAAAATGTTTACATACTTAATGGTAGGTGTGACAAGGGTTATTTTATAATCTGTCCTATTTTTGGGTGGGGTGGGAAAGGCAAGAAAGCTGTAGTTGACAGCAGACCAATTTAAGACTATTTTTCCAAGGAAGGATTTGACTGACTGTTACAGGAGCTCTCCAGGTAGGAATTTGGGACAGTTCTGATGAGAAGCTCCCCATAAGCCAGCAGTGTGTGCTTGCAGCCCAGAAAGCAAATCAAATCCTGGACTGCATCAAAATGAGTGTGGCAGCAGGTCAAAAGAGATAATTCTCCCCTCTACTCTGCTCTCATGAGACCCCACCAGGAATACTGCTTGCAGTTCTGGTGTCCTCCACATAAGGAGGACATGGAACTGTTGGAGCAAGTCCAGAGGAGGCCACGAAGTTGCTAAGAGGACTGGAACATCTCCCCTATGCAGACAGGCTGAGGAAGTTGAGGCTATTCAGCCTGGAGAAGAGAAGACTGCGTGGAGACCTCATAGCAACTTTTCAGTATCTGAAGGGGGCTACAGGAGAGCCAGAGAAGGGCTTTTTGTTAGGAACTGCAGTGATAGGACAAGGGGTAATGGGTTCAAATTGAAGGAGGGGAAGTTTAGGTTGGATATTAGAAAAACATTTTTTCCTGTGAGGGTGGTGAGACACTGGCACAGGTTGCCCAGGGAGGCTGTGGCTGCCCCAGCCCTGGCGGTGTTCAGAGCCAGGCTGGATGAGGCCTTGAGCATACTGGTTTGGTGGGAAGATGGCAGTGGGGATTGGGACTAGATGATCTGTAAGGTCCATTCCAACCCCTAAAATTCTGTGATTCTGTGAGTGCCATCTTGGCCTTTGTATATGGTGAATAGAAACTGTCCCTGCAGAAATGACCACATAGGACAGTTCTTTTGTGTGGATTAAAAATATTTTAGAGATACTTAGTGTGTAGTTAAGGTGAATCAACAGTATTGAATTCTACCAGTGCTGGGGAGGCAGCATAGGACTCTTAGTAGCTGAATTGTAATAATTGGGCAAAATGGTTGCTTTGAGCAATCTCTCTAGGCCTAACTGAAGATAACCACTGCCAAGTACCCTTGCAACAGCCTTCCATCGCCATTTGTGAGGTAAAGCATTGAAAAGCAACTAATATTTTTGATATTCCAGATCCAAACAAAAATGAGGCAGTTCACAGATGTTCACTGCTGGTAAAATAGTGAAACAATTCTGAAAACTGAGGAGAGCTGAGTGCCTTGATGCTGTCTTTGGTCTAAGAAATTCATAACCATTTTGAAGACCAGTAGGGGAAAGGAATTTTGCCATGTGATGCCTGCCATGAATCATAGAAAAAATTCAATCTAGGTATTAACATAAGCAGAAAATAATATAGGAGCATAAAATCATCCAAAGACTTTATTCCAAAAAAGGCAGTATTTACAGGAAGTGGTGTCTTGCCACACATCCTTAAAAGAAAATGATAAGTATGTATTGTTTGCAACAAAGTTCCTTCTGCTGTAAATAAGTTCTGCATTCCCAGTGTGTAAGGTAGTGGAATAGGGAAGTATTCTAAAGAATTGCTTTATACTGCAAATTTTTCTGTCTAAACACATCCAGTTGAAAACTGGATGATAATGTAGAGTCTGAATGATTTGTCAAGATTTAAGTCATTAATGTCCAGAAATACATAATTTCAAGCTTATGTTCCTCGTATTTTATTTTGTATCTGAGCAGATGTGCAGCAACTGCATGTCACATCTTCAGCCAAGATAGTTTATGTTAATGATTCCTTTAAAGTATTTACTCAATATTACTTAATTCCATTTTACTAATATTTTAATAATGGATATAATAAAAATGATCATCAGTTAAAAACTACTTGGTATTTCATCAGCAACGTTTAAGAAATTGTTGCCTAATAAGCATATTGTATGTAAAGATATGTCCTTTTTTAAACAGAGATTCATACATGTATGTGCAGTATATCTGTGTAACTTCAAATTACAAGAATCTGTGTTGATTTGGTTTTGTTTGGTATCTTTTACCTAAAGGAGAGTGAGTGTAAGGCCTACAATCCAAGGCCTTTCTGTAAAACCTACACCATGGATAAGCAGCCACTGAACACTGGAGAACAGAAAGATATGACTGAGTTCTTCACTGACCTAATAACAAAAATAGAAGAAATGTCTCCAGAACTGGTGAGTTATTAAGAGGGAGCAAAAGGAAGCTTGCAAAGTTATGTATTTGCTCAAATTTCCTTGACAGAATTTATTAATTCATTCACAGAAAAATACAGTGAAAAGTTTGTTTGGAGGTGTTATCACAAACAATGTTGTTTCTTTGGTAAGTGTGTTCCTTCTTTCTCCTTAGCTTTTAAAGGCGATTTTTTTTCTAGCTTCTCAAAACTGCTATTTTATTGCGTTTCCCTTTCATTGCTGTGATTTAGGACTGTGAGCATGTAAGTCAGACTGCCGAGGAGTTCTATACAGTCAGATGCCAGGTGGCAGATATGAAGAATATTTATGTAAGTAATGCCAGGCTGAGATGTGCCTCATAGATCACAGTTATAAATGGCTGCAGCCAAGCAGCAAACACTGTGCCACACACTGTTGAATATGTTAATGCTTTCTGGATCTGCACTCTGGTTTTGGTGTGTTCCTAGGTTGATCTTAATGAGGTAATTTGGTTTCATCTTCTCAATGCAGCCTCCCATCAGCTAGGGCCATTTGGCATTGACTAAAGACTGTTAGTCAGTAATCGCTACCTGCTTCTCTGTTTTAAACATGCTATGGCCATTTTTCTATAAGAATTTTAAATGTCAAAAGATTTTTACATGTACAAGTACTGTTGCTTATTAAGTTAATATAAAGCTTACACCAGCATAATTCTACATTTTCAAGCTTTTTAAGCACCCATTAATCTCCACACTTAGAATTTGAATTTCAAGTAAATTCTTTGAGACAGCTTGGAGTATTGAGTACCATTTTCATTAGTTGGTTCCTTAATTTTTTGTATGAGTTAGGAACCATTTTTTCTGTCAGACTCTGTAAGACTGAGAGTTCTGTAAAGCAGGGCCTGTATGCACAAGCTATAAATATCCAAGATAAATATAAACTCTTTTTTTGTTATTATATATAGGAGTCTCTTGATGAAGTAACTATTAAAGATACTTTGGAAGGTGACAATATGTACACATGTTCTCATTGTGGGAAGAAAGTACGGGCAGAAAAAAGGTATGGTTGGAGAGAAATAAACATTCCTAATGTGTCTTGCTAGTAAATGATTGAAATTCCTGTTAGAATAAGAGTAATCCTTTGGATGAACCAGGACTGCTGTTTCATTCAGTTCATACTGATGATGTGGTCCCTGTGCAAATCAGAACATAACTATTTTTAAAATCTTAGGTTCTTTCACAAGTTGTTCAGTACTTGGGTTACTCATTATGCAAAATAACTGCTTAGGTTTCATACATAACCCCAAATTTCGTAACTAAAATTGAGACTTTTAAAAAGTCTGTTAAAAGAGAAAGCCAAATTCAGTTTTTATGTCGTCTTTATATTGCAACTAACATTTCCTTTCCAGAGTTAGAAAACCTCATAGTTGTTTAAATGACATGGGTGAAAGAGTAACTTGAGAATTCTTATTGCAGAGTTTGTGAGATTTAACACAAGAGACGGTCTGCCTTGAAATTTGTCTTTTAAAAGATTCAAACTGCCTTCAATGGAGGGATTTGCACTGTTAAATTTGTTCATGACTCATTTTACAATACCATTTTAGAAAAGTATCATTCATGCCATATGAGTAGGTTTGATGTTTCTTCCAAGGTGCAGTGATAGCCTAAATGGAATTGCTCAATGGGCTAAATTTGACCTTTCTGCTGCCAGTTAGTCTGCTCTGCTCTAGAGCATTATGAGAGATGAATTATATGTTTGTGACATAGCACCAGATCTCCGGTTTTATGTTTAAAATCTTTGCGAAATACAATTCCCCCTCCTAAACTTCTGGAAGTCATGGTTATCTCTGATCCTTCAGGGCATGTTTTAAGAAACTACCTCGTATCTTAAGCTTCAACACCATGCGATACACATTTAATATGGTGACTATGATGAAGGAGAAGGTCAATACACATTTTTCATTCCCTTTACGTTTGGATATGACACCTTACACTGAAGATTTCCTCATGGGAAAAAATGACAGGAAAGAAGGTACATGCCTCATAATTTATTTTTGGTTTCATATACTGTTCAGTTTGAATTTGTCTTAGATTTATTCAAGAAGTATGAGAAAAATTGCAAATAGTTACATATAGTTTGTTGCTAATGTTGAAGTTCGGGTGTTTAGGAAATAACTGATTAAATCTTGTGTTAAATTGTTTCAGGTTTTAAGGAAGATGGTGGATATTTGAAGGAAACTGAGAGTTATGAGTATGATCTGATTGGTGTAACAGTTCACACAGGGACAGCAGATGGGGGACATTACTACAGTTTTATCAGGGATATAGTCAATCCCCATGCTTACAAAAACAACAAATGGTGAGCTATGCAAAACAACACTTTATATTTCCTTATTTTAACACAACTAAAGCTTGTTGACCTTGTTAGACATAGTCATGTAGAGGAGAGAGGCTGTAGGTTCCTCTCCAAAGCACAGGACATTGGAATTTGAGAGGTGTAAGTATATTAATTAGCATACAAATCAGTGTGCCTGGCTGTGATAGTTGTGGCTGCCTTGGACACAGGAGAATGTTTGTTGTGCTGGCCGCACATCCCCGCCAGGGCTTGCTTCCTGACAGCACCAGCAATGACTAGATTTTATTCTGTTTCAGTACAAAAGAACAGTAAGATTTCATAGATTGTCCTTCATAAAATCTGTGTGTTACCTTTGATGAGGATCCAGCTACATTTGTGAATGTGGATTTGGGGAAGGGAAGAGACATGGACATGGAAAGGAGGAGGGTCTTTCTAGGTAACATGAAAGCAGGGAACACCATCTGCCTGTCGTGTCTGGATGTCATATGTGTTTCACAGATGAGGCCCTGGAATAGGAGACAAAATTTCCTCTATTCCTGTTCTCATTTTTGAAACAGTCCCAACTCCTGACCTCATCCCTGCTTCAGTGGGAGTCCTCAGCAGTGTACCACCTTCTGATTTTACTGAAAGGAAGTCACTTTGGGGATCAGCTTTTCATTTGCTGTGGTTCAAACAAGACCTAGAAATTAATGCTGCAATTTGAAGGGCTGGTTATGCTTTATTTGCCCTTAGAGACAAGCAGCAGTTGTTTCAAAGTTTCCTGTTTTACAGGTACCTATTCAATGATGCTGAAGTAAAACCCTTTGATTCTGCCCAGCTTGCCTCAGAATGTTTTGGAGGAGAAATGACTGTAAGTCGCGACTTTAATTTTTGTCATGTTGAACTGTTTCAATACCTGCTACAAACCAGGTATTTCTCTGTGCTTTTAAAAGCAGGTGTCAGATGTGTAATATAGGTATTACTAATGACCTGAATTAGCGAAGTGTCTCTCCAAAGAAGAGGCATTTCTTGACTTTGTTTTTTATCATACTATTTATTTAATTATAAAAAAGTGAGTATGCAGCTAATTCAGGAATCCTTCACTTGGATGGCTGCTTTGCTCAGACCATGAATGAAAGGAATAATTGCTTGAAGCTTCTGCCTAGTCTGGGAAAACAGGGTTTTTTTGATCTTTGTCTGTGCCTTGTAGCACTGGCTGTGACATCAGTCTGAATTGTCTTACACAGAATTATAACTTAAAAAACACTCAAATGTTCTCAAGTTGTACTTGGATTGATGATTTCCTATAACTGATTTAATTACTTTCTTCTTGACAGACAAAAACTTACGATTCTGTTACTGATAAGTTTATGGACTTCTCATTTGAAAAGGTATTTCTCTTCCAAACACTTGTTCTGTGATTATATTTCTGATTTGATGATTTATCTCTCAAAGCAAAAATGATAGAGCTGTTTTTTTCTCCAAGACACACAGTGCTTATATGCTGTTTTATAAGCGGATGGAGCCAGAGGAGGAAAATGGCAAAGACTACAAATTTGATGTGTCATCAGAATTGCTGGAGGTACAAGTTGATTTGTTTTAACACAGATTTTAAAACACTCTAGGAAATCCTAAACACATCAGAAATCTGAGTAAACATAAAGCAAAACACTTTAAATCACTAAGATGACAGTCCTGGTGCTGTCTTCCTTGATAGGAAGGAAATTTTCTGTAGAATTGTCACTGTATGTGAATTTTAGATGATTGCTCACTCTGTCCTTTATATGGGATATATCCCTTTTTATCACCTTCACCTCTGGCAGGAAGCATTGCTTTATCACCTGCCACATTTTAGATTCTTGACTTAAAAGGACTCTTCATCTCCAGCCAGCAAATCAGATTGTGCTTTTCATCCTTCTCAGTCTTAAAAATATTAATAAATGTTATCAGAGCTAAACTTTTAAACTGTTTTTATGTGAAAACACTACAAGCATCACTTGGGAAAGGGGAACAGAAGGACCTGGCATGAAATCCTTTTCTTGTTAACAATGGAGAGTCAAATCTCACTCTCAGAATTTATTGAAAGTTCACAGAGCTTATCAGGCTTTGGGTCAGAACTTCAGCTGTGGTTGAAGAACTGCTGTTCTTTCTTGGCATGTTGGACCAGTTCTGAAAATTTCACTCTGAAAATTAAGAGTAATTAATTCCCCTCACAGAAAGAGGAGAATGTTTGAAGCTCTGTTCTGCAGGCAGAGCTAATATTAGCTATAGTATGAATAAACCAACTTTGAGCTAATCCTTTAAAATAAAGATTTCCTGAAAGAATTTTTCATAAGGCAAAACATGTGTTTTCTCAGCCATGGCTGGCATTTAAGTCTTCCTAAAATCATGCTTATGTAGTGAAATAAACTGCTTTCTTGTATCTGATGTTAGCATTTTTTCTTCAGTGGATATGGCATGATAACATGCAGTTTCTTCAAGACAAGAACATTTTTGAACATACATATTTTGGGTAAGTTTTTTCTTTAAAAATGTAATATTAATGCTTCTTTTCTTCTTGCAGATTTTCATTATTTATTTTAATTAACAAATAAAATTACTGACTCTAGGTTTATGTGGCAGTTGTGTAGTAGCATCCCAAGCACACTACCAGATCCAAAAGCAGTTTCTCTGATGACAGCAAAGGTAAGAGTTTCAAAAATACATCATCTTATTTCCACTTTGACCTTGTTTGCATTTGAATTGTTGCATTTTAAAATTAATGGTGCAATTTTTTTTTTTCCAGTTAAGCACTTCCTTTGTACTAGAGACATTTATTCATTCAAAGGAAAAGGTATTCTATTTACTTGTAAATTCTCATTAAGTAGCTGCATGAATATAGTGAAATAGCTGTACTTCTCCTTTTTAAAGTGTGATTTGAGCTGTAATAAGTACCATAGATGCTGCAAAGTTAATGTTTCAAGAGTCATTTAACACATTTCCAGCAAGCCCTGCACAATGGAGTAAAATGTCTATATAAAAACGGATGTACTGGAATTTTTCTGTAGGTGCAACATGTTACTAGTTCATCAAGTGTTTATTGTTTATAGCTATATTTAAGTATATAGTTATAAACAATAAGCACTTGATGAACAGATCTCCTAAGAGGTGTTCTAACTAGCCATTTAGAAATGTTGAAATGAAGTTGAAATTGATGATTTTAAGTTATAGTATTTTTTTTGTATTTCTTTTTACAGCCTACAATGCTTCAATGGATTGAACTGTTAACAAAACAGTTTAATAACAGTCAGGCAGCTTGTGAAGTAAGTGACTTAGGAACTCAGCAAAGTACAAACCAACTTTCTATATATTGTTTAACTTTCCTGGAGGTTCGTATCCCTGGAATATTTTGGATTATGAACTACTGTGTTTGATATATTTGTGAATTATGAGATGCAATTCATCCGCTCTGATTACTGCAGATTCTGGGGAATGACTTAACTTTTACTTGCAGAAACCTATGGTGAGACCACAGGCCAAAATCATTTCGTCACTGGAATAACAGAGACACAGTGTCAGAAACTCTTTGATTGGTTATTAATAGTGATTTGTGTAATTAAGATGTGTTTAAATTAAATCATACGAGAGAATAGAAAGACACAGAAAGAATTCACTGTGGTGTTGGTGAAAGCAATTTTGTGATTCTGAAAAGTCTGTGATAGACTTTCTGTGGTACTTTTAAGTGTACAAAGACTCAACACATATTGTGTCCTGCGTTAGATCTTACAAATACGGAATTAAATTTATTGTTCTTTCATAAATGAATTCTAGGTTGATAAATTGTTATATCACATTAGTGGGGAAATACATTTTCTTTGGTCTAGTCCTAAGGAGTTTGAGTATATACATTTAATACAATAAAGAATGCTCAGGTCCAATTAAAAGGAAGAAGAAAATGGATTCTTTATTTTAAACTGTCTTTTCATACAACTAAAACAAAATTCTGGGAGTCAGGAGACTCACCTGAGTCTGACTGAATCATTCTGTTAATTTCTTACATTTTGGGTCTCTAGAGGCAGTAAGGCTTTTCCACGTGTTAAATTACACGCAAGATCTAATTCAGGAACTACCATTGAAGCCTTTCCCCATTCTACAGTATTCTTCAGCTCATGCTTTATTGTAAGCCTTGTTTTTATATTGCAACATCACTTTTCAGGATAAGTGTGTTCTTCCAGTTAATTGACTATTGGCATGCAGAAAATGGGGATAAGAAGATGCTGGATATAAATTTATATTGATGTTCACTGTTGTTGGTCTTTATTCCTCTGTTCCTTCATGCACAGAAGACATTTCCATTTCCCTTGGATTAAAACTTGACTATTCCTTAATCATAGTAACATCGATTTCTCTTCAGACTTTAATATCATGCAAAAAGAAGATTGGCCTAGGACAAGTTTGGAACAAAACTAACCAAGTATGTATCTTCTGCAGTGGTTTTTGGATCGTATGGCTGATGATGATTGGTGGCCAATGCAGATTCTAATAAAGTGTCCCAATCAGATTGTCAGGCAGGTAAGAAACAATGTTCCTTTACAGGTTCGGTGACTGCTTCACCCATGAGCTGACAGGGGCAGTTATGATCACACATACCATGACTCTGAAAGTTGTATTTAGTACCTGTAATTGTCTGATTCTTTTCCGTTCTTGCATATCATTTAGGGAATATATTTGGCCATGGGAGTGTTGTTGTTTGAAACAACATTGATATTAATGTAGTTTTAATATTAGTAGTACTAATGTACAGTTAGGATCACAGATGTCACAAAGATGCAAGTTAAGGTTTCTACAACTCATGGTCTTTATGAATGTTTTCTTCGTAATTAGTTCAATAATTCATTAACATATGCATTCTGAAAATTAAAAAGACTGTGTACATTCAGTACTCCTCAAAGCTCCAATTTTAAACTTCTCTTTTAGATTTCTATGGGTAGATTTCATTTTAGAATATTGTTCCGCAAAGGTTTGTTAATACTCTTTTCTGGCAATACTTAAAATTGAAAAAACAACTATATTAGCAGGATTTGGACATTCACAAATACAATTATTATTAATAGTTTCAGTTATAAATATGCTTTCTTTGCAAGCTGGTAAGGTAGAAACTTCAGCATTTAGTTTATCTTACCTGAATCCTTGAATTGGATTTCTGACAATTAAAGTGTTATTTCCATATAGACCCATGTGTAGTTCCTGTATGCAACACATCCGTAAAGGAATATATTTCATGGGAAAACTGTCAGGTCTGAGGCACAGCTCTAATCCTCATGAATATTTCACAAATTAAAAATTACTGGAGGGAATTTCCTTAAAATTTTCACATAAATTCTTACAATCCTAAGGCAGAATTTTTAAAAATTGCAAAAAAATACTGAAATGTTTCAGATAAGAGAGGTAGAACTAAAAAAATTCTATTAATGAGCAGCAGTCTGAAGTTTATTAAAAACTGTTTTTAGGGTTCCTCTGAGAGATGTGTTTATTAAAAACAGGTTTGACTATGTTAAAATGTGATGTGCCAGTACATGAAAAAATGGACTGTGGGCTCTCCATCTCAGCTTTACCTTGGGATCCCAGAGAACTGGAAGTGGGATTTGGAGACAGAATAGACTTTGCTTAGGAAATACATATTGACATCTCTATAAAGGAATGAACATGTGGAGTTCATTTACTTCTCCATTTGCAGATGTTCCAGCGTTTGTGTATCCATGTGATCCAGAGGCTGAGGCCAGTGCATGCACACCTTTATCTCCAGCCAGGAATGGAAGACTGGTAAAATAAAACACCTGGAAACTGCTATTTATTCCATACATTGCTGCAACTGCTTCCGTTACTGAGTTACTCACAATACTCATGTAAACTTGAAATATTGCTGTTTTAATTGTCCTTTGATTCTGCCCAAACTGCTCTGATTTATTTTAAAATACCATTGGGCCTGCAAAAGCAAGAGACATTGCTCAAAACATGTGTTCCCTTAGAGCGTACGTTTGCAGTGTGGTCTTTATTTTTTCTGTCAGTAGTACACGGCAAGTGTAAATCACATTACCTGCACATGAGAATCCTATTGTGAATTGCATCCAGAGGCATATAGGTGCAAATCTTAATTTGTACATCCAGTAAGAGGTTGGAGATGAGAGGTTAGTCTTATATCATGTAACTAAATTACAGCTTTTGCCAAAAAGTAGGAAAAACCCTATTGGATTCTGCTTATTATCAAGAAAGCTGTCACTTTGCCTCTGTTTATTAAATGCTTAAATTCTTTTTGGTATATAACGAAAAGAAGGAAGTGTTTTTTCTTTCATCTCTTGGGTTAAGCTTGTGATTATGATAATAACTTATTTCCCAGAGTGAAACTGGCAGAGTTTGTAATAACTGTGCTGCCATAGCAAAATTCAGATACAGTTTTCATGACAAAAAGTAGAATTTAATTCTCTCTGGAAGCTTTCCTTTAAAAGACACTGTGACTTGTTTTGTTCAGTGTTAGATCCAACTCTGATCAGACAAATGAGGTTGAAAGTGCATGTTTTCTGCCCTGTCAGGATCCTGTGTATGTGTTTAGGAGAGTCTTTAGTTCCACAGTAGTATGAGCTATAACAACAGTATTTTTTGGATCTCAGGAAATCTGACCTGCAAATTGAGGGTGATCTTAAGTAGGAGATCGCCTAATACTGTTTCTCTAAGAACTCTTTTTCTGAGTAAAATCTTGATTCAGAACACTAATTTTATGACCCTTTCAACATTCCAAGTGACTGATGCTCCCTCATGTTCAGCCATGTTGTTATCTAGGCCATACTTGGCAGCAGAGAAAGTGTGAGAGACCCGAGTGTGACAGCAGGACAGAAAACAGGAAATCTATCTGAATTTATTTTCTTGGCCTGGTTCAGGGTGATTTTATGCTCCATGTGTTGGGTGAAATACTTAAATTGGATTTGGTTTTGCCTTCAGTTCTGATGACATGGATGGGCCTGTGGAGGACATTGGCAGTCGCTCATGTGTCACACGCTTTGTGAAGACTCTCCTGTCCATCATGGAACATGGTGTTAAGCCTCACAGTAAACATCTCACAGAATATTTTGCCTTTCTTTACGAATTTGCCAAAATGGGAGAAGAGGAAGTGAGTATAGTCTTGTAGTTTGGGGAACTGAGTTCTGGATATGCGTGTGTTGTTAAGTAATTCCATACCTGTGTGTTTCAGAGCCAGTTCCTGCTGTCACTGCAAGCCATATCTACCATGGTCCATTTCTACATGGGAACAAAAGGACCTGAAAATGTAAGTTTTAATATCTTGTAGAACAAGAACTGGTATTTCCTACTGCACACATGTGATCATTAGTGCTGTGTCTTTTGAAGTGTCTTTCAGCTGTTCAGTTAAAATTGCTTCACTCGAGCAATTTTTTTCAATTTATAAAAGAAGTGTTGAATTGGCAATTTCTGTTTAGTATGGAACTAGAGAGCAAGTAGAAGCAATTAAGTTGCCCATACCATGCTATTAATGGTAATGCTATTAAGAATTGATTTCCCGCTCCTGTTGTACAATATTATTCAATTTTACATTATTATGTACAGTATTATTAAATGTATGTGTTTTTCCACAAATAACCACTGTATCTTCAGCCAGCTTACCTTTTGCATTTGCAAATGCAATTTAGCTTATGTGAAATGAATGTTTCACTGTGAAAATCAATTGATTAGATATTTATCTGGTTTGATTCATGCAAGTTAAGTTGTGTGGTATAAAAGAACAGGATGTAGGAAAAGACTCTTTGAATTAAGGCTGAAAATGTCCACACTGAAGTTATCTTTTTTTTCCTTCAGCCACAGGTTGAAGTACTTTCTGAGGAAGAAGGAGAGGAAGAGGAGGAAGAGGAAGATATCCTTTCTTTAGCAGAAGAGAAATATAGGCCTGCAGCACTTGAGAAGATGATTGCCCTGATTGCTCTTCTAGTGGAACAGTCTCGCTCAGAAAGGCAAGAGCTGCTGAAAACCAAAGTAGATTCTAACCTAAGTTAGTTCAGAAAGGAATTAGAGAATTTTCTTTTGTATTTTAGGCACTTGACTTTGTCACAAAATGACATGGCAGCCTTGACAGGAGGAAAGGTAAGTAATTTAAGAATGACTGTATAAGCCTCCAGAAAAGCCTCTGTCTCTGTACATATGTCATTGTAGGCAGTGTTCTAGTGTCTGATTGTTTTTTTGTTGCAGGGTTTTCCTTTTTTATTTCAACATATCCGTGATGGCATCAACATCAGGCAAACCTGTAACCTCATTTTCAGTCTGTGTCGCTACAATAATCGACTTGCAGAACATGTAAGTATCAGAGACTTGTACCTATGTATTGAAAATCTTACCAAGTAAGTGTAATGAGGTTATTTTTGTTACTTAACTGAGTAAGCACAAGACTAAGTGAGTTTTGTTTGTTTTGTTTTTAAGATTGTGTCCATGCTTTTCACGTCTATAGCAAAGTTGACTCCTGAGGTACGTAAACACACTAGCTGACTATTACATAGTCTGTATTCATAGTATGCTGTTTTAAATTACTTAAATCATCCTTTGCTAATGAAAAATCTTGCATGGAAGGTGATCCATGGAAGTTTTCATGCCATTAAATGAAGTCTAACAGTACTGTATATTAAGTTTTTTAAAGCAGAACCTGGTGTGCCACTTAGGATGAAAGTTTTATTCAAAGCCAAATAACATATTTCTAGATTGTTCACCAGTATGATTTTTTTAAAAAAAGATTGGCAACAGAAAAATGTGTGTGGTAGAATAAGTGGAAATAGGTAATTATTGTGTGGTTGGTTGAGTTTTGGGGCACCACTTTGCTGTTCTGTGCTTGCAAACAGAGTAAATTCTCAGAGTAAATTCCTGCCCTGGTAATAACAGAAATACCGAGAGTTCCAAATGGATTCCAGATTAAAAATATAGACAGAGAAGTATATACTCACACAAATTCCTGTGTAGTACTGTCAGAAAAGAAAAATAATCAGGAAAAGCTGAGGGCGTGTCAAGCAGAGGAGACACGGTTCTGGGTGGGAAAGCAGCAGATGCTAAATCATTGTTGTGACAGCTTTGCTTTGTGAGACTGAATGGGCACTCAGGTGACACTCTACATCCCTCTGCCTTGCTAACAGTACTCCAGTTTCATGCTGCTTTTGCTTTGCTGATACACATGCACCAAAGACATTGTTGTCAGGTGCAAAATATGTAATTATAGCAGTAATTTTTTATTTACAGATTAAATAATTAGGGCTTAAAAGTAATACAAATGTTCATGCCTGAAGTTCATAGAAATCTGCATTGTTTTTTAAAAAAATACTTTAAAAATAGTGGATCCAATTAATCAGATCAAAGTGGATATTGTTCTTCTTCTGCATTACAGGCAGCCAATCCTTTTTTCAAACTCTTGACCATGCTCAGTAATTTTTTATTTACAGATTAAATAATTAGGGCTTAAAAGTAATACAAATGTTCATGCCTGAAGTTCATAGAAATCTGCATTGTTTTTTAAAAAAATACTTTAAAAATAGTGGATCCAATTAATCAGATCAAAGTGGATATTGTTCTTCTTCTGCATTACAGGCAGCCAATCCTTTTTTCAAACTCTTGACCATGCTAGTTTGCT
>NW_008685572.1:0-26404 GCF_000695815.1 Acanthisitta chloris | reverse complement strand
TGCCACCCTTTGCTTCTTACATTCTGCAGAGGATATGGGAGGTACAACATGTAAAAGAAAACAAAGCTAAATTGACTTTCTCTTGTTGGTTGTTTCTTGTCTATGAAAAGGTTTTACATTTTATTTGCATCAGTCCATGATTATTTTTGACAGTTTCTCTTCCAAATAATCAACAGTAAGAGTCTAGAATGCTGCTTCTAGGCAAATTCCACGTATTTTTCTCAATTACTCTCTTGCAAGGACTGTGAAATGTTTCCTTGAATATTCATTTGACATTTTTTGTTCTCTGTAAAATACCCATTAACATTTTTAATGCGTAAAATAATTCTAAATTGACTCTAGTGGATAATGCTGTGTGCAGGACAAATCTTGTGTTTCTAAAGTGAGAAAGATACTTTTTAGTCAGGTTGGCAGAGGGAGAAATTCCTAGGTTGGAGTGATAGATGAGGAATTAAAGCTTTCACTTCATCCACTTGCTCTTTGAGTTCCCAGTACAACTTACTGTCTGTATCCCTGCCTGAGAACAGTGTGTCCAGCCTGAAGACTGCTGAGGACATGCTCATTCCCTTTAATGCTCTTCAAAAATCGAGGCTGGGGTTTGTGAAAAGTCATTACTGTGCAGAATTGACACCTCTGGTAAAACACAAAAGGATTTTCCTACTGGTTAGCAACAGTTGTAGGATAAGTAATCTGGAAAAACATACAGCAAGTGTTTGCTACGTGACTGACTTGCTGAACTAGCTGTAACTGCTGCACTTCAGGTAAAGAGAGGTCAAACAGCAGATCTCAAGATCAAGAATGACATCCAGCTGCTTCCTGTGTACAGGGAAGTGGTAGTTTATGAATTTCACTCAGCAATAAGGAAATCTTTTCAAGAGTTTTTTTAATTAAACTTCATATGAGAAGACACAAGTTGTGGCATGAAGTAAGTCCCTGTGCTTTGTGCTTCTGTCAGCTGCAGAGTTTAGGTGTGTCATTTGTTAAGCATTCATTCATTCATTCATTTCCCTCTTTATCCTTACCACACACACTGAACCTGCAAGTTCTCCAAGGTTTCTGTTGGAAAGTCAGACTTTTAGCAGTAGTTGACATCAGTTCAGTCTCTGTTGCCAGTGTTATCCTTATGTTGTCTATGCAGGCCTAGAGATATAAATGGTGCAAGCAAGAATGAGAAAACCAGTAGTTAATGCACAGACAGACTTGGTATGTAGAACCTACTTTTGCAGCCACTCCAGTTTCTGGAACTCGTTAAAAAGTGATTGAGCTTTGAAGACAGTGAGCAATGACAGTCTCTTTCTTGGAGATACCCTCCAGCTATTGCTAAGGAAACCTGACAGATTCATTTGTCATTTCTAAATCAAGGGAGGAGATTGTTCTTAGGTGTTTATTTTTAAATTGAGATTAAAATTTTATAAGCAGAGTCTTGGTCATGTCAGGTGCTTATATTCTTCAGGTAGATTAGAGTAGTTGGGAACAGCTTCGGCAATCAAGTTAGTGCCTGTTGTTCCTTAGATAACGTGGTGTTCCTTTTGCCTTGTCTGAATGCCTGGGCCTCCAGGTAAAAAGAAAACAGGTTTTAAAAACTAGCAAATGAATGAACGACATTCACTGGCCTCATGTCAACAAAATTTCAACTACACAGAACCAGAAAAGCACAGGAAACCACATTTTCTCCTTACTGTCTGTAAGGCTTTGCTAAGTGCACACGGCACTCCACAGGGTTTTTGTTGCCTTTGAGAAGTGCTGGATGAATTAATTCCTTGAAATTGCACAGTCAGAAAACACTGTAATAGTTACCCTTTGCTATCATTAATGTTTGGTGTAACGAGTATAAAAATGCTGATGCTGTGTTAAGGTTTTGTGTGAGATACTGATTTGTTTATGAAGACAAGATTGTTCAGTGTTCTAAATGCTTAACCTCTGAACTCCTAAATATCCCAAAATATGCAGAAAGGATTTGTAGAGTAACTTCCTGGACTTAGAACTTGCAAAAGCTCTGAACAAGGTTCAGAAGCACAAACGAGTGAAATTTAATAAGGGTTTTCTTCGTGTGCACCTCAGTCTTGTAGGTGCTTTGATAGCACCAAGTGATTTTAAAAAGAGACATTGAAGTTATTATGTAGGGGGTTTTAATAGAATCAGTACAAAGGGCCAGGATTAATGCATTCCTTTTGATTTTTCTGCTCTCTTCTCAGGTGATTGAATATAACCCATCCCAGTGCCTGGACTGGCTGGCAGTGCAAACACCTCGGAATAAACTGGCTCACAGCTGGGTGCTGCAAAACATGGAGAACTGGGTTGAACGTTTTCTCCTGGCACACAACTATCCTAGAGTGAGAACTTGTAAGTTAATTTCAATTGCAGAAAATTCTTCACCTGTTGTAGCAAGTTACTATGCATGGGGTTTTCTGTCACTAGTGAAGTACATGCTCCTGAGTTTGCTTTGCTTTCTTTTCCAGTTGTTTTAGATCTTAGTGTAGCTGCAGTGTTCATCAAGGTTTTTGATGAAAGCTATGTTTTCATTTGGTAACTTGAATGATACATTAGTAGGTTCTTTATGTTATGTGGTTGATCTACAAGATCCAGGAAAACCCAGAGAAGAAAAAGAGCTAATACAAGAGGTTCTCAGTAGTGTCCATCACATAGTTGTACCTGTAGTAGGAGTAGTACCTGTTGTTGTTTCACCCCTCACAGGGTAATCATCAGTTGTGCCCTTTGAACTTGCTGGTCAAGGAGAAGCCACTTGTGCCTTCTCCCCAACTCCAGGGTGTCCTGGCTCTAGCTTGTTCCGCCAGGAATCACACTGTCACATTGCTACACCACATTTTCCCCCTTTCGTGTGTCTCCATTTGTTTTTTATCAAGGAGATTCCAGAGCACAGGCCACACTGAACTTTAATGCATTTTCTGTGGCTGAGGGAGATGTGGAAACTGGAGGTACAGCTTTGCAACAGCTCCAGTTGTAAACATCTCTGAAGAGGAAATGATTGAGCAGTAGACAGTGTAGCCATGGAAGAAAACACCTGGGTTTGTGTTTCTGTGGTGGGATGCATCATTTTAGCACAGTGAGGCTAGTGTGAATACAGTGGCCATAGTCTGTAAAACACAGAGAAATCTGTAAATGGAACATACAGTGTAATGTTACTGCTTTTACATGGCTGTTAAGTGGGAATGTCATTTTCCAAGGTGTAACAAATCTGTTTTTATTTGAAGCCGCAGCCTATCTCTTGGTGTCGCTTATTCCAAGCAATTCCTTCCGTCAGATGTTCCGATCGACGCGCTCTTTGCACATCCCCACCCGCGATCTGCCCCTCAGCCCAGATACTACAGTAGTCCTTCATCAAGTCTACAATGTGCTTCTTGGCCTTCTTTCACGAGCGAAGCTCTATGTTGATGCTGCTGTCCATGGCACCACAAAACTTGTGCCCTACTTCAGTTTCATGACATACTGTTTGATCTCCAAAACTGAGAAACTCATGTTTTCTACTTACTTCATGGACTTGTGGAACCTTTTCCAGCCTAAGCTTTCTGAGCCAGCTATTGCCACCAACCACAACAAACAGGCTCTGCTGTCCTTCTGGTACAACGTGTGTGTGGACTGTCCCGAGAACGTGCGCCTTATCGTGCAGAACCCTGTGGTGACCAAGAACATTGCCTTCAATTACATCCTGGCAGACCACGATGACCAGGATGTGGTGCTCTTCAACCGCGGGATGCTGCCTGCCTACTACGGCATCCTGCGCC
Organism: Acanthisitta chloris; assembly: GCF_000695815.1. Lineage (NCBI taxonomy): Eukaryota > Metazoa > Chordata > Aves > Passeriformes > Acanthisittidae > Acanthisitta > Acanthisitta chloris. The sequence continues at coordinate 22,661 of NW_008685572.1, read as the reverse complement.
TCTGCTGCGAGCAGTCCCCTGCCTTCACCAGGCAGTTGGCTTCTCACCAGAACATCCAGTGGGCCTTCAAGAATCTCACCCCACATGCCAGTCAGTACCCAGGAGTAAGTAATTGATACCAAAATATGCCATTCCATTGTTGCTGTTTCCCCTCTTACCTTTAGTGGTGGTCTCTAGAAGAAAGCAGGTTACCGTCTACCACACAAAGTTGGAAGAATTCCCAGTTTCTTTGCTTTGGTTTCTAGAACAGGGCAAAGATTCAGCCTGATGTTCACCTTGGAAACACCTACATACCTTTGGCAAAGCACTGGGAAGTGCTTTAGGAGTTACACTGTTGCTATGTGGTGACACTTGCAGCAGAAAGTAGATGCTAGTTGAAGTAGGCCGTGTGTAATGGTGAAAGGAGGCTTACAGAGGGTTCAAGAAACAAAGTACTTGGTTTGCATGATTACACAGTGAATATTGCTTTGGGGTCTTTTAGGGGTGTGCAGGGACAGGAAGAATACAAAGATTTCCTTCACCATGCAGAGCAGGAATCTTTTATGCTGAATTTCTGCCTAGTGCAGCTCACAGAGAAATTTTATACTCTTGACAGTCCTGGGAGAAGTCCTGCTGCTCTCCATTTTAGCATCTCCCCTCAAAAGTCCCAGTTTTTAGCACAAGCAGCTTTCCAAATGTTTGTTCACAGGAATGGGGATTTCAGATTCCTTTGTACATATACATATGTGTGTGTGTGTGTGTGTATATGTGGCAGTGAGCTGTGCTGTTAAGAAACATCAAAACGCCTCATCTTATACCTTTGTTGTAATGTAAAATGGATTCCTGTCTCAATTTGCTTCATGTGTTTGTTTCATGTGTACTTAATAGAAGTAGTGCACAGCAAGTATTACCAATAAGACCTAAACCATAACATGCTGACGGAGATGACTCTAACCAAGTATTTTTGTGTTTTAGGCAGTAGAAGAGCTGTTTAACCTCATGCAACTGTTTGTAGCTCAGAGACCAGAGATGAGGGAGGAGGAGATAGAAGACATAAAGCAATTCAAGAAAACAACCATCAGCTGTTACCTGCGCTGCTTGGACGGACGCTCGTGTTGGACAACTCTAATAAGGTACAGCACTGTTCCCACTCAGCACTGCAGCTGAAATCCCATCCTCAGACTCTCCCCTGTGGTCTAGATAGGCAAAGCTGTGGTTTCAGTGCTGTTGATGATTCTTATCTTGGGGCAGAAATGTTTTGTAGAAATTTGCGTCTGTGAGACAGAGTTTTGTTGTATTATATTTTCAAAGAGTTTTTCATTTCTAGTCTTAGTAAGTACATCTGAAACTACTTGGGCATTCTCATAAAACTGTAAATGGCTTGTGTATGTAGGTCAGGTTTGGGTTTCAGATGCAACTGCTGATGCACTGAAACACTTGTGAAAAGGACAGACTGTTACCTGGAGGGGTTGCATCTACTCACAGAGCACTGCCAGGTTGTCCCAAACACTCTGGAATAATTTTTATGTTGAAACCATTCAGTAGCGTAATCCTTTCTTTTCTGTTCTGTTGTGAGCATAGCATAAAATATTCTGATAAAAATTGTTTTCATACATTTAAAATTCCAAACATATGCTTAACTGAACCTGTTTAAATGTATCATTTGAGAAGTATAAACCTCTCTCCTGCATTATTTTCCACAGTCTGCATTTTTGCAGGCATTATATAGGAAATATTTATGTAAAGATTGTTTATAAAATACTTTCCATAGCGTAAAGGAAGTCAACAGCTGAGGCATGTTTAAATGAAAAAGTGAGAGGGGAAAAAAGTGAAGAGAATTACTATGTTCTTTCGGGGTTTTTTTGTTTTTCTGTGTTTTCCAAAGTAACAGCTTAAGCATGACAATTTTAAGCATTTCTCTGAATTATGAAGAGATGGGATGCAATTTTCAGTGTTCTCAATGTCTGGATTTTTTTCCTAGTGCCTTCAGAATATTACTAGAATCTGATGAAGACAGGCTTCTTGTTGTGTTCAATAGAGGATTGATTCTGATGACTGAGGTAGGTGCTGTGTTACTTAATTATAACAAACATCTCACACAGATGCGTCCCCTGTTGTCTTTCATAACATTCTTTAATGGTAAAAAGCAGCTCAGGAAACTGTTTGCCTGTTTCTCAGGACAGAGGGGAAAACAGATTTTATTGAGAGGAATGAGTTTGTGCTTTTTGGTGGTGTTCTCTTTATTACAGATAACTGGGAAGGAATGGGTGAGCACAGTCACACAACTGTTACTAGTTAAATAGTGTTAAGGCAGCAAGTTAAAATACAGAAATAACTTCCAGGATACTGAAACGCAGTTGTGGGTAATATTTCTGGCACTTCTGTGAGGCCCTGCTGAGGGCCTCCTGCCTACCAACCATTTCACTCTACAGCTCCACTCATCCTGTCCTGCAGTAATGTAGGAAAAACCTAAAAGACATTGCTGAAAAAGCTCTGAACTGTTAGGGACTGCTCCTTTAAGATTAGTGAGATAGCAGAGACTGAAAAAGGCCACAGTTTTTACTTTTTCTTTTGTCCTTCTTAAGGTGAGTGTGAGATTTTGGATTCTGTTCAGCACTTCCATTATAGAAGTGATGGATGAGGACATGTGTTTATTAAATATACCAGCAATGCACCATGGGGAAGGGCATGCAGGAAATTTGAGAACCAGAATAAAAATCTGGATTTCTTGGAGAAAGCATGAAAAGATGATTGAATTCATTCTTGGCATATACCCAATGGTGTATAAACTGATAAAATAATCCATGGTATAGGACAAGTGGCCTGGAGGTGTTTGTGGCTGTACAGAAAATGGGATATTGGAATAGACTGGCGCAGGAGGGCTCAGCCAGCAGAACTGGAAGTTGTCAGGAGGACTTTGAGCAAACATCTGTCAGAGATATTTAGTCTGCCTTAAGGCACATGGATGGACGAGATGGTGCTTTGAGGCTGATTCTAGTTCCATTTTTATAAGAAATTCTCTTAAATTCTTTTATGTTACTAGTTTGTATTTTCTGGGGAGAAGTATGCTAGAAGGAGCTAGAATTACAAAATCAGTTAGAAAATTTAAAATGAAGACACTGCAGCGCTATTTGAGAATTGAGTTTTCAGGAGCTTGTTAAAATACAATTGATTAATTAGAGATGGTTAATTACTCCAGAGTATCTGTTCCTCTTTGTTTTGAAAATGCTTGTAAACTGGGGCTGAAAGGTTAGTAATTGAGCTATAAGACTATCCATATGCGAAACTTGTAAGTAGACTAAGATGCACATATACAGCTGTATAAAAGAACAAATACCCCAACAGATTAAATACCTTTTCTTACATCTTGTGCTGGAATTTTGCAGTTTGGAAATGAGTTGCTTTTCCTTCCCAATACTTCTATAAATCACAGATGCCCAGAAGGTATTTTAGTTGAAAAAGGAGGTGTAATCCATCTGATGTTCAATGATACAGCATATGTCCTTAAGCAGCACTTTGAAAAATTACTATCATCTATCTTAATCTTACGTTTTTTCTCCAAATTCAGATACCCATATCTGTCTTTATGCACCTCTTGTATCACTTCATTTGTTGGCACAGAAAGTTTGGGATTACGCGTGTATAAAATATCATGTCTCAAATTATGCTTTGTTTGTTGAGCTTAATTATTGTAATTATTTTGAGCCACTAACAGAAAGCTTGAAAATAAATGAAGAACTTTGAGGTTATATCTAACACTGTATTTTTTGAGCATAAAATATCTTGTTTGAGCATAAAATAAATCTATCTGTAGGATAAAAAGATAAATACTAACAAGTGTGTTACTCTGACAGCATAAAGTTTTGGCATTTTTCCTTCACAGTCCTTTAACACATTGCACATGATGTACCACGAGGCCACAGCTTGCCATGTGACTGGAGACCTGGTAGAGCTTCTGTCCATTTTCCTTTCGGTTCTTAAGTCAACACGTCCATATCTGCAAAGAAAAGGTCTGATTATAACTCTTCAAAGGATGTTGCCTGTTGTTAGTCCATTTTCGTCACCCAAACTCTAGTATTTTGTCTTGTTTATTAGCTGTGTTTAAAAACTTGCTGTACAGTAAGAGATATTAACCGCTATTAAATTGCTACTTAGTATTTACTGACTTAATATGAAACTAGATTGCAAAAATTGAATTGAATAACCAGATTCTGTGCTGTTTACCTTTGCAGATGTGAAACAAGCTCTCATTCAGTGGCAGGAGAGGATTGAATTTGCTCATAAACTCTTAACTCTGCTCAATTCCTACAGCCCTCCTGAACTTCGAAATGCCTGTATTGGTGAGTCCTACCCATGTGCCTGCAGGCAGGAAGGACCTGTCCTGCACAGATACCTGCTGTGAGCTGGAAATGCAGTTTTGTAGGCACATGTGCTCTGCTAGATAATGTGTAGGTCGGGATGTCAGTACAGCAGTACTGATGTTCTCATCCTAAGAACCTTGGTTTTGGTAGGTTTAAATGTAGGCTGTGGGCACAGAGTCAGCTGTCAGTTTGAGATGCCAATCTCCCACCTGATAAGGGGCATGGCTGAGGTATAAATCCTCAGTTGGGGTGTCTGAGTGCAATTCTGAATGCAATCCCAAATCTTACATTAAAACTCAAACATGAACCAGCACTCCCCTCAGAAGGGAACTTGGTGACCAGTCGTCTGAGTAGCAGCTTCTGGTGTTCATTTTTGTGAACCATTGCTGTAAGGTCTAACAGTGAAAGTAAAGCTTAAACAGCTTGTAGAATGGAATGGGTTTGCTTTTTAAATGTAGACACGGACATGATATCTTGCATTAGACCTGTTTCAGGAAGGTCCAGGCTTTTGCTAGTTTAGCCTTTTTTAATACTCGGTGTACAATCTGCATTTTTATGCATGCTGATAAGGGCCTAAAATTGTCCAAATGACCTTTTTTGTGTGTGTGATTTGTATGCATTTCCCCCTATTTTGAGTATTTTCTCACTGTCCTCCTTACTGCTGCTGGTTGACATTTTCCAGGCACCAATCCTGCTATGTTTCAGAAGAAGCCAAGAGCTTTATTGAGCTTCTCCTTTCTCCCAGCTGGCACCCCTCACCGGTGGTTGATCTACCACTGAGCAGGTTTCCTCCCAGTGGCAGAGGTGAAGGGAATTGGGACTCATTTAGGGGTGTCACTCAGGTGTTACTCACAGCAGAGTTGCTGAGTGTGGCAAAAGGGATACCAAAGAGAGTTTGCAAATGCATGAGCCTGAAGTTGAACTGTTTGCTGTTGAGAAATAACAATATGTAATAGCAAAACCAACTTTTTGTTTGTAGATGTCCTCAAGGAGCTTGTACTTTTAAGTCCTCATGATTTCCTACATACCCTGGTTCCATTTCTACAGCACAATCATTGTACATACCACCACAGTAATATCCCAAGTAGGTATTTCAGTGATTGTATTTTGAAGTTCTCTTACACTGTTATTACTCTGTCATGTTCTTTGGCTGTTGTCAAATATTGACCATTTGAATATATCCCTATTTTATCCAAACTTACACTACAGTGTCTCTTGGACCTTATTTTCCATGTCGTGAAAATTTGAAATTAATAGGGGGGAAAAGCAATATTCGACCTCCACGTCCTGAACTCAACATGTGCCTCTTGCCTACCATGGTGGAAGCCAGCAAGGTATGTAAACCTGTGGTCCTGTAAAGAGCTGTTTCTCTGTTGTTCTCCCATTTTTATAGGAGTATTATAAGAATCCAATAGCTTAATGCATTTACCTTCTCTTTGTAAACAAAGCATAATTCTTCTTCAAGATGTGTTGTCCTCATATACTCCATTCTAGATGTGCACTCCAGAAGCACCATTTCCCTGCCCTTGGTGTACACAGCTTCATATTCCTGACACCATAAGGGTTTGGACCTTGTGTTAAACAAAACCCCCATAGCACACATTTTGGTAATTTTCCAATCTGTCTGTGGCATTTGTAAAGGAAATTGAGGCACTGCCCAGGGGATTGTCCAGTTGGGTCTCACACTATGTTAAGGTTTATTGCCAGTCAGCCAAGTAGGTCCTGCAGGTTTCGTTAGAGTCCGTTCAGCTGGAACTGAGGTGTAATCTGCTCTTTGGGTAAAATCCAGTGCCTGCAGTATTACATAGGGCTTTAAGTCTTTCACTTCCCATTTTCCCTTCTGTGGGCTTCCTGACGGGATGCCAGTTTTGGTGGGGTTACTTCATAGTGACTTGCCATGTCCCATTGTTTCAGTTGTAGCAACGGTGGGATTCAGCTCACCTCACTTTGCCTATCTAAAATGTCAGCATCCAGCTCTTCCTGTGGTTCATGGCCATAGTTACCCTTGGAAGGAGATAAATAGTTCCCCTCCTTCCTGTCCTAGGCACCTGAGTCTTGGAGGAGTCTGTCTCCCTCTCCACTGACTGCAGGGAATAGGGAGTGACTAGATTTTAGATAGCTCAAGTCAGGTAAGGTGAATCCCACCCAAAAGGAATATGTATGGACAATCATTTGAAGCAGGAGAACTGGTTACTTGCTCTCCAGTAACTGTGGTTCTTCAAGATGCTTTGTCCACACAGATTCTGTGCTCCTCCTCCTGGGCTAACTCCAAGTCCTGTCCTAGGGGATTCTTATGGGTGAAGGAATTGAGTGGTGGTTGAAGCCGCCATACCCCTTATGCCCTCAGGTACAGTGGTCGCAAGGACACACTGGGTGCAGGCACAGCCCCAGTGGACACTGCTATTCAGAAAGAATCCAATCTCCTGCACATGAGGCCTATGTGCACGTAGATGGGAATCTGTGTGGGCAACACATTTCGAAGAAGCACGGTTACTGTAGGGTAAGTAACCCTTCTTTTTTAAAGCTTTCACAATGATGCTGTGTCTCTTTCTGCACCATCAAATTTACTGTGGTGGAAACCAAGTGGTTTAAAAAATTACAGAGAGCCAGAAATTCTCTGTAGTGGGTTTTCCCATTGTGTATCCAGAGGTAACAGATGTGATACTATGTAATGTAAATACCTGAACTTAAAAAGTTGCGATAGTCTATGGCAGTATGTGTACACTTTTAATTCCTATACATTAGGAAGCAGTTTTAAACCTCTATAACCACACCCCCAGTCACATTTCGCTGTGGTTTTGCATGCTTGTTTCTCATTCAGTCGCTCTGTATAAGGCTGCATTTGTTTGCTTGAGTTTTTGAGGTTTCCCTTTGGCAATTTGCTCTACAGAAGCTGATGCCATTTAAGTGTATACATCCAAAATAGATAAAAACATCAGCGCACAAAACCTTTGGCATATATCTATAGCATCGAGTTTGAGACATTCCTGAAAATTCTGCTTGGAAACCTTGTGAAGCTTGAGAAAATTTGTGATTTCTACAGGTCACAACTGACCAATTGTGATTTAAAAAGCAGTAGTGTATATAGATTTAGGTATCTGTACGTGATAAAAGATTCCTGTGCTCTTTTCTTGCCCTTCAACACGTGGTATTCACACAGCTTTGCACTTTCTCAGGCTGTTGGTTGAGAATCCTACAATTAAAGATCTTTCTGGTGGGAATTGCCTTTGCCACCTCTCCTCCCATGGCACTCTGGTGCTTGCCAGGGGCTGGGCAGGATAGGATTAGACCTGGAGATTCCCACTCTGTTATCCTGTAGAATGCACTGCTTTAGGGCAAGAAGTGCAGTACCATGAAGGGAGATGCTTAGGCTTTTTGGGTGCTGTCCTGTTGCTTCTCTAGTTTAAATGAAGCTCTCTTAAATCTGCAGGGCAAAGATGATGTTTACGACCGTATGCTGCTAGACTACTTCTTCTCTTATCACCAATTCATCCACCTCCTGTGTCGAGTTGCAATCAACTGTGAAAAGTTTACTGAAACTTTAGTTAAAATGAGTAAGTACCAAGGTGAAACTGCCTGAGGATTTTTTTTTCTGTGGTGACTTGAAGTGCTTATCTGTTCTAGATATATATATTTAGAGAGAGAGAGAGAGAGATTCAGAATTTTTTTAAAAGCAGAGCTTGTGAAACCTGCTGCATTTGGACATTATTTTTATCCACTTATCCATTATTTTTATGACAGTGCAGCCTTACCCATGTGACTGGCACACTTCAGGCCTGTCCAGAAAGGAGCTGAGGGAGCTAGTGACAATTCTGTGTGCTTGTGCATTTAGGGTTTCATGCAGGACTCGCTGAGGCTATTTTTTGGGACAATTGGCAGTTTAAATGGCTTTGGATCAGATCCTGAATCCTCAGCATCTGTCAGTGGCAATTAATTGACAATATTTAAAACTTTGAGGTCTGTGCACACTGAATAACTCACCCTAGGGTCCATGGAGGAAGACAGTGTCACACCTATCGTCTTGTCCAAAGAGTGATGAATAGTAGAATGTTCCTTTATCCCCTGCATCACCCATTTGCTCCTTGCCTGTTACATTCTTCTGATATAACATGTACTAATTGGACTGTAAAAGCCTCACAGGCACTAGGACTTTATGGTCATAACAAATGGTTGGGATGTGATCCTAGAAAACAGTACAGCACCTTGGCACTGCTTTTATCAGGAAGTTTCCTATCTCCCATAAAAATTCTCCCACACTGATTTATCTTCTCATGCAATTGCAGGTGTCCTAGTTGCTTATGAAGGTTTGCCACTGCATCTTGCCCTGTTTCCCAAACTATGGACTGAGCTTTGTCAGACTCAGGTAAGAGTAACTTTGGGAACCAATGGAAATACAGGCAAATTACCATGAATGTGACACACACATGAACCCAGAAATTGTAGCTAGTGGGTATTGTTTAATAAATACCTCTGATTTGTTGCTGCCATGTGGTAAAACCTGACAAATCAAGTATAAAAATCTGGTCAATTGTAATTGTGCCCAGCAAGCACACAGCAACTGGCCTGTGGCCTGGCCCTCACTTCCTGGTGACTTTGCCATCTTCTCTCTCTTTGCCAGTCGGCAATGTCCAAGAACTGTGTAAAGCTCCTCTGTGAAGATCCAGTTTTTGCAGAGTATATAAAATGCATTCTGATGGATGAAAGGACCTTTCTTAACAACAACATTGTATACACCTTTCTGACCCATTTTCTTCTCAAGGTATGTGGTCTTTTAGCCATAATTGTTGTTCCAAGGAATGCGGACATTGATGCTGTTTCATTTTGGGATACTGTTTTCACACTTCTCATTTTCGTGGTTTTAAAAAAACCTCTATTTTCACAGGTGCAAGGGCAGGTGTTTTCTGAAGCAAATTGTGCCAACTTAATCAATACTCTAATTACAAATCTAATAAATCAGTATCAAAGCCTAGAATCTGACTTCAGCAACCAGAGAGTTGAAATTTCCAAAGCAAGCTCTACTTTAAATGGGGTGAGTCTTTCCTAAGCCCTCCCAACACCAGCATCCTTTAGGAGACAGCTCCACTCTGTGCCTCAGCTGGGCTCCCGGGGAGGGCATGGGAAGCTGCCTGGGAATGTTTCCCTTACTGTGGTGAGCAAACTAATGCCAACTGCAGCAGAGTTACTGGCAGAAATGTTGTAACCCAGCAAGATTTCAGTGCAGTATTGTCACCTGCTCAGGACAGGTCATCGAGTTAGTAGTGAGCAGGAAGTTTCATTAGTGTCAGTACGTGTAGAAATTGATCCTTTGGCTGTTCGGAACGTGCTGAAGCACCACCTTATTGCACGGATCTCTGTGTAGGATTACTCAAATGCCAGTTTGAAATGAGGCTCATTGTTTACTTCTCTGTTCGTAGGACCTCCGAGCACTTGCCTTGCTGCTCTCAGTGCACACCCCCAAACAGCTCAATTCAGCCCTGATCCCAACTTTGCAAGAGCTTTTAAGCAAATGTAGAGCTTGTCAGCAACAGAGGAACTCATTACAAGAGCAAGAAGCCAAAGAAAGAAAAACTAAAGGTGTGCCTTGTATAATCATGTCTCTCTAACAAAAGTTCTAGAAACTTGTATAACATTAATGTATTTTATCCCTGTAGGGTGAGCCAGGCGTTGGCTCCAATCCTAAATACTGTGCAAGGAACAGTATTTCATTACGGAGCTAAAATTCATGAATTTTCTGTAAGGAAATAAGTGTTTATTGAAGTGCTGTGTTAAATATGGAAAAGAATGGGAATGTGAAAGGCCTGTTACTGGGAGGTGTGGCAGGAAAATTGCCTCTTCCCTAAGAGAGTTTTCATGTTCCTTCCAGATGATGAAGGAGCCACTCCTGTGAAGAGACGGCGGGTGAGCAGCGACGAGGAGCACACTGTGGACAGCTGCATCAGTGACATCAAAGCTGAGCCCCGGGAGGCTCTGACCCCAACCAGCACTTCGGACAACGAGACCCGCGACTCCTCCATCATTGATCCGGGCACAGAGCAAGATCCTCCTTCTCCTGAGAGCACTTCTGTCAAAGAGTACAGGATGGAAGGGCCATCTTCATTTTCAGAAGACATCCTGTTGGCCACACGGGCGCAGCACACTGAGGAGCAGGCAGGAAACGGGAAATTTGAAGCATGCAAGGAATTCAAAGACCTGCAGACTTCCAAGGATTCCATGGGAGCAGAGGAGGACTCGGAGTTTCCTTCCACCTCGATTTCAGCGGTGTTATCTGACCTCTCAGACTTGAGGAGCTGCGATGGTCAAGCCTTACCAACCCAGGACCCTGAGACTAGTTTAGCAATCAGTTGTGGCCATTCCAGAGGACTTTTTAGCCACATGCAGCAGCAGGACATTTTGGACATCCTGTGCAGGACCATTGAGTCTACAATCCATGTGGTCACACGGATATCCGGGAAAGGCAACCAAGCTGCTTCTTGACATTAGATGGAGCATGTCTGCTTTTAAGTCTTTTTTTGTTTTTTAAACTCCTTCTTCCCCTCCCCCCCCTCCCCCCAAATGCTGTTTGTATAAGTTTTGCTTATTTCTGTTTTGTGCTTCAGTTTGTCCAGTGCTCTCTGCTTGAATGGCAAGATAGATTTATATGCTTCCTTCTTGGTCAGGCAGAACTCAAGATTCTTTTTTTTAAATCTTATTTTATTTTGCATCTCCAGTACACTTTCTTAAAGGGCAATCAGATAATGGCTATGTTTTATGTAATTAAGAGTTCACTGTAGTGGCTTTCATTTAATATGGCTGTCTGGGAGACAGGGTCACTTGGCCCTGGCTGATGTAATTTAAACTTATGGCATTTTTACTGTGTATAATATGGTGTCCTCTGTGCCAGTTTTGTACCTTATAATCGAGGCAGATTGCCTCAGATCGCTGTGGTTCTTATTATCAAAATTAAGTTTACTTGTATACTAAACAACCACAAGAAATTTGATTCTGTAAAGAATCCTCTTTAGCTGTGGCCTGGCAGTATATATATGGTGCTTTATTTAACAGAATACCTGTGGAGGAAATAAAGCACACTTGATGTAAAATTAATTGTTTTATTTTTATTGACATGATCAGTTGCTATTCTGTGCACTTCATTAAACTGATTGTGATGACTTTTCTCATTTGTTTATAAGATGTTGCTTCAGTCTTTGGATTTCTCAGCAAAGACAACTTCCCAAGTGAAACAGCTGCAGAGAGAAATGATGGGCAAATGTACAGAATTGATGTAAATGTTGGTCCTGGTCTGGTTTATTGTGCAGGAATGTTCATCACACAATGGAGAGGGAATGGTGATGGGTTACTGTTTTTCCCACACTGTTAGAACACGAATTGCTGTCAGAAGCCAGCAGAACTTGACATTTCCCTAATTTAACCTGTGTTAAATGACATACATTTTTCTCCTGCACCATTGGCAGACTTCCTCTCTTTTTTTCCCCTCTGGGCCCTGCTCTATCAGGCTGTGCTCCTTCATGTTCTGACAGCTTCTGCACCCCTGAAATGCTGGAACGACTTTATCATCTTGCCTATCACATTTCCTCCTGTTATTTCTGAGCAACATCCATTTCCTATATGACCTTTTGGACTGTCAGTGATACTGGTTTTAATATCTGATTAAACTCCCATTTTCAGCTCAATTTTCCAGTTGCTTAGCTCATTTCTTTTTCTACTGTCTTCCAAATACATCTATGTTTGTCTTTTTTTCTTCCAAATTCTTTCACTCTGTCTACCATTTAATGCAGTTTAGCATAATTTGTTTCTCCTTGATTCTGTTATGTGATGCTCTGAACTCTCTTTGAATCTGCTGTTTTTAATCTGTAATTAATAATTCATTAGATCTTTGCCTTTTATTCCTGCATTTACAGACACTGTTGATGCTGGTGGGTGTGTAAATTGGTCTCCTCATTATTCAGACATGAAGTAATGATGTTTTTTCTCTTTTTAGGAATAATTTTATAGCCCTTTCTGATCAGCTTCTCCACAGATTATAACTTCAGAAAAATCATCAACAGCTTCTAGTCACAACTTCTACAATCAGAATTCATCTGTCCACTCTTCTGCCAAGGCTACTGATTTATGGTTGGGTCAAGGTGAAATCTTTGAGCTGCAGCAGTCATTGTAACCCTTTGGTGAGTAATTTCAGTTATTAATTACTTGTATTAAGAATGGGCAGATTTTTAGTATGTTGTCAGACTTCAGCTTCCAGGTATTGCCCTTTGTTGGCTTTAGCATCCACAGGATGAGATCATACCCATAACTGGTACTCAAACGTGCCATTCTGTCTTTCTGGGATGGTTTTGATCTCATTTTGAAGTAGACTGACTATTGAATTATTTCATAAAGGATACACACATACACTATTTACTGTGTCAAGATTACCAGAAGTATGATTGTTCTTACTGCCCCTTCCTTATATTACCTTCCAGTTTCCCCCTTGAGTATTCCTGCAATTGTTATTGGTAATTTTTTCCCTGTATTGTTTTCTAAACAAAAGCAAGCAGTATCTGCACAGACTTGTCTGTTCTTCCCCATCCTGTGTGTCCCTCCTTTTCCATGTTCTGTAAGCCATTATCCCTGCCACAGTATTCCCCCTCTTAGACTTGAAATCAGTTTTGTGGTTTGTCTTTCTTTGCCTTCAAGAATGCCACTGAAAAGCCTTTAATCCCAAACCCTTCAATCTTTAACTGGCTTCCTCAGTCTCTTACAGCTTTTTCTTCGAGGCTTTATCCCCTGTCTCATTTAATTACTTATTTCCTCCAGGAAGTCCCACCCCTCATTTAAAATTAAGCTTTTAAATACCTTCTCCTTCCACTGTCCTCACTGTTCAGCCCTAACAGCCTCTTGCTCTGGGACTCAACTGTTGAGCTCTCCTTTGTACAGGCAGCACAATCCTGATGCCAGTGAAGTTCCAGCACACTGTGGTGCTGGGAAGAGCCAGGAATGCTGGTGAAGCAAAACAGGAAAATGTCCTTTTTCCCTGCCTGCAAGGGCAGTCCGTCCCCATGGGTGTGAAGCTCTGCCCCTTGCTCGCTCTGGGCTGGCCCACCAGCAGCACCACAAGGTAAGGGAAGTTGAACGCCTTTCACGTGCAACTTGAGACTACTTTTACATGTGTTCAGACTGAGAGCTGTGCAGACACAGGAGAACAAGAACATCACTGAGGGCATGTCACCACCTCCCCTTCAAGAGAAAACAAGGATCACTGGGGCTGTTCCTTCTCAAACAATCCTCAACCTCCCGCAGTTTTCAGGGGTTGTGGCTGCAGCCAGATGAGCAACGCTGGAAACACAAGTAAGTAATCTGTTTTTTAGCTTCTGGCTAGGTGGAAGGAGCCAGGAAAATTCAAGACTAGCAAACCTCCGAAGTGGCAGGTACTTGTGATCCTGAGATGGAAGGGGAGGGTTTAGTCGGGTGAGGCACAGTTCCCCAGATACTAGGGCTGTAGTTTCACTCTTTGAAGAAACTTGGAATTGCATCACAACCTACTCTCAGATCCTGAATCTGTTAGCTGATCTACACACAAAGCTGCTTAGCCTGACCTCTGCCTTACACCTACGTTTTCTACTTTTACTTAAAGATTGTCCCTTTGTCAGCCAATACACAAAATCATTTTTGTATTCAAAATGTTTGGCTCTTTGTTCTTGAATATTGCTCAAAAATATAACTGTATTTTGAGCATTCAGAAAAGAAAGATGCTCAAATACAACATTTCTCAAGAGGGTGTCACCTACCCTCTACCTGGGCATGTAAACAACAAGCAGCACAACAATTAGTAACCAGTCTGTGCCTCTGACCTGTCACTGAGGTGTTCTGTTCCTGTTCCTACAACCCCTCACCTCAGTTCAAGGAGGGTAACCGACTGCAAACTTTGCAGGGCAACCCTGGCCTATAGGAAAGGAGCAGCACACATCTGTATCCCCTCCACGATGGAAGTTTATGGATGGTAAAGTTGCCAGATGTTGGCAGCATCCTGTAAAAATAAAATATATGGCACTTAAGTTCTAGAGAGACTCGTTTAGTGTGGCAGTACAAGTTAATGGAGAAAATAAACTGCATGTCAGATCACATCTTTTATTGAGCCAAGCATGTTTTTCCAGAGGCAGCTTGCCCTGTTGTGGTCAGTTTGTTGCAAATTGCATACTTCATTTGTACACTTCTTATAAAGCACTTGAGAACTGTTATCCTTGCTCACCTCAACATGGTTAATTAAGAATAACAATTTGATACTTTCAATATCCCAACTATGCTCCCGTGAAATTTCTCTAACAGTTGTTCTATTTAAGTCGAGCTATTTGCAGAGGGCAATATGTGGAAGGAAGGGTTACAGAACTGCAAAAAAAAAGCACTAGTGCTGTTTGTTTCTTTCAAAATACATCTCACACCAAGGTCAAATAGGGGAGTACAGTGCATGCAGACTTTGTAATTACATGATATTCATTATCTTGCCCTAAAACTGCAGTTAGAAAGAAATTCTGTCTGCAGTTCAACTAATCTATGAAGTATTTAAAGAGGCTGTGATACCCCCATTTCCTGGAAGATCTAACAGATCAGCAGTTTTAGAATCCCTTTCAGCTCCCCTGTGCTGGGACCCACATCTCCTAGAGGGATTTAATTTTACCACTTGATAAAGTGAATATTAAGGAACTGGAAATGCTTCATATCGATTCCTGTAGTTTACCTCTACCACTGATGGGAAGTGAGTCCTCCCTACCTCTGGCAGCAGTGCTCACTGCAGCTGAGGCATTATTCACCTCTGAAATTGCAGGCAAGCAGAACACACATCAGTTTCCCCAAGTAAAGCTGCTTATAGTCTGACTTGTCACCTCCTTCACTAAAAAATCCATAAATATTGGTTAAATTATATACAGTGTCATAGAAGTGGGTCTTTATTTTTCCCACAAATAAATTATTTGTTTTTAAAAAACCAAATGTTAAAGTATAAAAAGTAATGCCCTAACAAAACTATAGCACTCTCATCATTCCATGTTGGCTTTGGATTGCTGCAGGAAACTATGTATTTCTTCAAAGTATTGCTTCTTCCAACATTGTCTTGTACTCTCTTCGTTGGAGACAGGAACTCCTTTGCACTCTAACTGCAGTTCTGTCTGAGCCGACAAATCCTTGAAATTCAAGGCAACTGTTGCATAATGTTCTGAGGGGAACAAAATAGGACATTTCGGTCAACGTTTTTTTAAAACATTACATTTGTTGTTGCTGATTTCCTATCTGCTTCTGCCTGTGTCTTTCCACAGCCTCCAGCTGCTTTGGCCCTCAGGCTGCTCTCCAAAGAACACAGGCCCAGAGAGGTCCTGCCAGGAAGGCTGCACCTGCCAGGTTTGGTCCTTCTCCCTGCACAGGAGGCCTGGAATAGCAAAGGTCCTCAAAGACTCACCATCAGGCCAGTTCCTACATCGCCACTTCAGGATGATCCTTTGGCTTGGAACCTGCAAGAAAATAGGAAGGTTGTTCTCAGTAGCACTGGAGATAATTCCAGTTATGACCACTCAGTGCTAATTCTCTCCTGCTAACTATTATCTTATGGAATAGTAGACACATGCATGTAAACAAGACTAAGATTGGGAGCTGGTTTTTAAATAAACTGTTTTCATGGCATTCTCACAGCTTGCTGCATTCCACTGCTCTGTCTCTGCTATGGGAGAAGGTCAGGCTCAGTAGTTACTGAACAGAAAACACTAATTTTCTTGCAGACCTTGAAAGAGGCACCAGGCTGAGCCCTGCTGGAATTTGTAAGCATAGCAGAGTACACCTGTGAGTCCCTGTTGCACAGTCCAGCCTGCTTGAATGCACAGGTTAGGCACTTCTTTCTGCACAAACACTGCTGCCAGCCTGCCACCAGCTTATGGGAGAGTTCGGATTCTGACTGTTGCATCTACATAGATCCTCATCTCATAGCCAATCCTCTGCCTCCACATTGACATGTTCCCACTGAAGTCAGCCTCAGGTTGCTGCATGTGGATGTTTCCACACTGAGGCCTTTCTAAAGTCCACAAAAGTTTTATTAGGCTGCACTGAGAATCCAGTTTTGCAAAATTAAGTTGCCCACGTGTCAGTGATGCATCCAGCCTGTCATCTAGATGGTTGCACAATACCAACCAAATCAAAGCTTAGCAACTCTGAAAATGGTTTTTCAGAGGTTTCAGAAATTGAACTGAGCTATGACTATCACTTCATCCAGCTACCTGCAGAAGCATTCAGTCAGGGACAAGGTGACATTTGCCCTGAATGGAACGGAGAGAAATTCTCAGATTATAAGAAGAATTGGTACAGATTTGGGAGCTAAACCTTAAACCTGCTTTCTTAATCATAGTAAAGAAGAGCTGTGCTGAGTTTTGCCCTCCAGCACAGATCACTGAGTGTGGTCAAGCACCTGCTCTCTTGGTGAGGAAGAAAAATCACGTAACATAAAAGCAGTTTTTTTGACTTTGAAGTAGATGAACTGAAATAGGCATTCAAGAAGCTGAAATGTCAGAAGCTGAGGCTATTTTTTAGCTTGGAGTAGGAGCTAACACCTTTCCCCCCCATTTTTAAAGTTCAACGTAGAAGCTTTTTACCAGTTCGGTGTATTCACCGCTGACACAGCCCTCAAACATCTGAAGTTTGCCTCCTTTCTCAGCTTCCACCACAGCTGGGCCCTTGGAAAACTGCTGTATGAACTGCATAAAGAGAACACAGCACAGCTCAGTTACTGACATACACTGCACCACGTTGGGTTTGCTGAGAGCTGGGGTAGGAGCAGGGCTCTCTGAGGTGACACAGCATTTAAGTGCTGAGAAACATGCAGTGGTGAACACAAGGACCAGTAGACTCTGGCCACACCATACACATACATAGAGAGAACTGGCTATTCCTAGACTGGGAAATGGAGCAGCAGCTCTAGGAGGGAACACAAGAGCCATTATTGCTTCCTGGGGGGGTAACATTGGGATTGTAATTTACCAGCCCTGACTCTTATGAAAGACACAACCCCAAATTAGTAATTTTGTATTTCATACCCCGTAACACTATCATCATGTCCAGTAATTAAGCTAATTAACCTGTAAGCAGTAGATAGCAGTGCCCTTACTGAGCAAGCACTTCAGGCTTCTGAACAACATATAGCTAGATAAACAACTGGCAAAAAAAGGTCTAAGGCAACCTAAAAAGCTCTCAATAAAAAGGCAGAAGTGGAATCTGTACTTGACACATTTGTAACACAACTGTTCAGCTCTATCAACATCCACATCAAGTGTAATGCCTGCTGAATTCTTTCTGTAATTCCTTCTCCAGCTGAAAGTATCCTTCACCTCTTTTGTTGTGAAGATGCTATAAAGTTCATCAGCTGGAGAGTTGAAGATTTCCTTCATAAGTATCCTCACGGTTGGAATTTTTACTCCAACTGTATCCAGAGACTGTGGTGAAACAGAGTCCTGCAAAGCAAAAATATTCAGGTGAATGAGTACAAGATCTTAAGACTTAAAAGTTCTGGCATGGCAGAACAGTTGTTACCTGCACCTTCTCAAACACACACTGTTGTGTATATATGGTAATTATACAACATATGTCCATATTTATTTAACAGTATTATTAATCAGGAGGCAGTAAATTCAATGAAAAAAAATAATCAAGCATACTTGCATGGTGTTCCCACTTGGTTTCTGCTCTGTGTTCAGCTCCTGACCAACAGGAGCTTTTGTTGGCAGAATCATTCCCAAGGTAAATTCTGTAATGAGGAGAAGCACTTTTCAGTGTCAAACTGAGCTGCACAACCACCTTGACATTCAGGTACACAGTAAAGATTACTAAAACTGTGGAGAACAGATAAAATTGTGCAGAGTGGGACATAAAACTCCAGTTTCCCCACCTGAGGCCTGAGAGTGACCTCTGGTCAGTGTGTGTAACAGCACAGGTTGGGTGGCTGCAGAGACTTCTGGACATGGTCATATTTGATAGTAATGAAGATTCTGAGCGTCAGGACTAACTGATTTCATCTCAGCTGGTGACAAAAATAAAACCACTACAACTGCAAGGACTTGTCAATATACGACCAATCTGTTCAGGAGAGATCCACACACAGAAACACATCTTGTGCACTGTTTAATTACCTGTTTTAAGTGCTTTCAGATAGTCTCTCAGGGCCTCTCTGACTTTTGTGGTTCCTTCAGTTCTCATCAGATCCTTCAGAACATCTCCTTCCCCTTTCTTTTTGCTCACATTTATCTAGAAACAGAAAAATGTCAAGATTACAAGATGGAGACTTTTTAAGTTCTTAGGGTTTGGGGGTAGTTTGTTGGGTTGGGTTTTGTTTCTTTAAGACTACAACAAGCAGAGTTCTTCTCAAAGTTGTAGCTATTACAATGTCACAATAATTAGCAAAGCAAATTGTGCACATTCCTTGTTGGTAAATTTGAGCACAGAGATAAGTCATTACAAGTATAATACAGGAAAACATGAAATAAACTATCCAAGTGTAATTATCCCACTTAATGACAGGATAAATCAAAATATGATGCCTGTATGTTGATTAATGCTTTATTTAAGAATTCTGAGCCTATATATCCATACCAGTATTTCACACCTACCTCTGTATCATCTACCTCATTTTCTTCTGACAGGTTAGGAATTTCAACAGATCCCTTATGTTTCTCACCAGATTCTTTCACTGTACCTGTATTAACATAACGAATTCTTAAATGCATTATTACAAACTATTTCCCCCACAGCAAGAGTTTTATGCTTGGAAATTAGTTGTACAAAGTGTTCCTTGAAGCAAGTTGCCTCGAGGCTGATTAAAAGACCTAAACAGCAACCTAAAGTCTCAAAGGTGCCACAGTGTTTCCATAGTGAGCTCTGCTCCAAGCTGTGTTCTCCTGGACAGGTCATTAAGGGATGCACTCCCCTGCAGCTGTCACCTGCTCTAACACTCACCCTCACAACAGCTTACACCTGCCAGCACTGAATCTGGAGCTAAAGGGGGAAAATCACCTCCTCTTCCCCTAAACTTGCCTGCTCTGTATTTAGAAGCTTCCTGGAATGCTAACTCTACCTTCTCCAAAGTATGTAAAGCTCCATGAAGCATACATGTGTATAATGCAGGTGTATAATTGAAATATTCTTTAAATAGGCAATTCACATGCACATTCAGAGCACTAGTTCTTACTCTTAACCACTTCACAGTTGCTGTGTGCAGCAGAGAAACTCTGCAAGGAGAGGAATTATGCTCCACTTCTGCATCCTTTGGGGCAAAAGCCCACCCCCCTGAGGGACTCAGCCCTGTGAGCTGTTCTGGGATGTGCGCCCTGTCCTGCTCTGCCTCAGATCTACAACTGAAAACAATTCACTTAAGGTCTGATGCTTTTGTTCATTACACAGAAGACTCTCCCCCCTTGCCTGGCAAAAGCATTTTGTTACTTAAATTAATTCATTGTTTAGATCGTATTAAAATCTCTTTAGAAAGCAACAGCAGAAACATGCAGTTCCATCCACTTAGTGTCGTAACAGACAAAACCCAGCAACAAGCTCCACCAGTCTATCAGCAAAACCCTGAATACACAACCCACTGTCGAACACAACTGCAGAATGGGAATGATCATGAAGGCAGGTGCAGCATTTCTCTGGATTCTCTCACCTTCAAAGGAGCTAACTCAATCCTGCTACTACTTAGTATCACTCATTATTTTGTCCAGGACCCTGACACAAGCACCATGCTACTGTGGGGCACTCTGCGTGGATATAACCCAATGTCAAGATCACAGTGAGGGACACGAACAAATGCTCAGGTGTTTCTTGACAAGGCACAGACTGAAGGACTGTTAGTTACACAAAGTGCAAAAATCCCTCCCCAGTCAGGCTCTGAGGCAATGAAGCATTGCACAATATGCAAAGTCTGTTAATCCACAATCAGACAACCACATCCACACAGGGAAAAGGCTGAACTAGACCTCTCTGGGGCTTCTCCAAGTCTCCCAGAAGAACCTGTCAGCTCCACTAAAAGCCATGTGAACTAGTTAATTTCACCCTTAAAATACTTCTAGGCCCAACACAAATCACACACAGCCATCTCAGTGTGCTCCTCACTGCTCTCTCCAAGCACCAGGACCACTACAGGAAAACCACACAACATGGTCTCTGCAGACAGCAAAGCTACTCTTCCCCAGAAAGGAAGTGCAAGCATGCAGGAAGAAGTTTAGGGGAGCAAAACACAAACCTGACTTCTATCCAGCTAATTCTATTAACAATTTGCACAACTCACAAATAACACAGCTATGGGATCTGTGCTGAGTCCAACCAAAAAAGACCAAAGCAAAGTCCAATCTGAGCAAACAGAGCTGGTTGGTCAACATTACATAGCCAGAACGCTGGAGCAGCTTTGCATTTTTAGTACCACTGTAACGTAAACAGAACTTTATTACCTTTTTATGAAACAAATTATTTGTTGGAATCCCATGGGACTTCAGTAACAGACCTAAGAATAAATCACATTTTGTTTCCTGCCAGTCCAGTATTTTAGAACGGTAATTATGGACTACATGTCTCAGCAAGACCTACCTATAACACAATACTGAACTACCTTCTTTAAAAGGACAAGCACATTTTCATGAAACTTCCATCACAATGCAGAATAATCCATTAAAAAGCTCGTTACATCATCTACCCAACGACAGAACAGCCATTTCGCTCAACTTTAGTGCCATTAAGTACCCTCAGTTCCTCACTTTCTTCTCTGTAATCTAAATTGCTAAGTACAAAGTTTCCAACACAATTTCCCAAGCCAGCTACAAATTTCAGGACTTAGTTATTTGTCCCTACATATCTACATTTGAATCCTAGCTTGAAGTCCTAGCTATCCTGGAAGACTAGCAGAAGGAACTAGTTGCAGCAATTCGTGCTTTCAGCAGTTCAGTGTGAACTCTCGTTTCTAATTCTCAGTTCCCAAAACACACCTGATGGCTATCAAATTACAATAATCATCAGCCCCTAGTTGTGTTTAGACTTTGCCTGTGTAGTAGCCAACTTCAGAACTAAGCTCTCAAGGACATGATCCACAGCACTAAACTGAACAAAGCACCTCACACAAGCCTATGAACACTGACCAGCATAAAGACCAAACAGAGGAGGAAGAGTTTAGAAACAATCTCCCAAATCTCACAAACAAAACACTGTCTGCCCACTTCTAAGCTTTATACAGTGAAATAAACCAAACAACACTAAACTAACCTGTGTTTAAAACTTCAGGTAATTTTAGCCTCACTTAAAATAGTCAAAAAGCTGATTACAATCATTGTAATGGCACTGATATAAATTGCACAACAGAGTGTAATGTTTGCCTTCCTCTCTCTTAACATTTACATCACAACTCTAAGTACGTTCTTAGTTTAGCACACACTTGGAATATTTATAACTATGAAAAATAAACAACAGTACTTAAAAATTAAGTCCCCCTCCTACTGAGGGCACAGAAGTCTATTCTAAACCTGTTCTGGTCAGCAAAACCTCCTGCAGTTAACTCCTGAGAAACAAGGACATTATTGGGGGACGAACAGCCTGGCATTTAGCATTACAATATCCAGGGACAAATTCCCATGCAGGCACTTTCCATCAGCTCCTCCTGCTTCTTCCTCCAGTGCTACCAAGTTTTCGGCATCTGATAAACTGAAAGAATTCCTTAGTATCACCAAACAAAGAGCTTGTCAGGGGGCGAACCTCCAAGAGCTGGGACTGCAAATGGACACAGCACAACAAAAACGCATGGGCACAGCCCTCAGTATCTCAGATAAACAAGAATTATTTCTAGCTTATTTCCCAGTAAAGAGTTCTATCTGCATGTAATTTATTATCCTCGATGTAAACCATACTGAATTTTGGGGTACATCTGCAATTTCACGTTTCCTGGCCTCTCCTGCTCTCTGCTATGCACACGCAGGCAGCACAGGGCTGTAATCTGGGCACACTGGCAACCTAAAACAACCGACCACACTGCTGCAAGCAACCCCGTCTCACCACAATGCAGCTATTTACTTCTTGCAGGGCAAGATACGCCGATACGCTGCTAAAGCGGTGCTGAGAACCGTGCGGTGCAGAAAAAAAATCGGGTGAAGGGGGAAGAGCCAAGCTCGGGTTTCAAGGTTATTTAAAAAGGCGCATTTATACGGTTCGGGCCCACGTGGCTCCGGCAATCGAGCTACGATTTCAGCTCACTGCAGCTCACTGAGACATTGGCGTTTTCCCTTTCCGAGGGGCCAGCAGAGACCCCCGCGGCACCCGCGGGCCGCGGCCCTGCCCTCCCCGCCC
>NW_008685571.1:28760-32896 GCF_000695815.1 Acanthisitta chloris | reverse complement strand
GGGGGTGGTGTGGGAGATGGCTGAGGTCGGCAGAGCTGGTGTTGCCAGGCAACACTCCCCGTTTATTAGGAAGATAAATCCTACAATAATGGAAAGAAAGGATACTTTCTGTGCCTCTTGTTTATTTCTTTCTTCCTTCGCTCCCTCGGATCCAGCTGCGGCCGCAGGGAAAGAAATGACCTTTCAATGCTCCAACAGGCTGAGGGTTTATCCTCACTGATAAAGGCTCTGTGGTACAGGAATTTTGGAACCTGCTGGGGCTGTGCTCCTGTGGGTACAGCCCTGGGCAGGAGCAAGGCAGAGGTATGGCAGAGACAGAAGCAGAGAATCACAGTCTGGAGGAAAGACCATCACAGTGTGATCTCTATGCTGGAGAGCCTGGATGTGAGGCCGAGCTGTTCATGGAGCTGCAGCATCCAAGCCTTCAAACATGCTCAGCCTTTCCTAAAAACCCATGGACAACTCTAGGAGAAGCCTTGGCCACACTGATGGTCAATGCTGTCCGTTCAGAGCTGCTCCCAGAGCTCACTAATAGTCTTTAGCACATTCCAACATGTCCATCCATTGGTGATAATCCCAGAGACAACTTGGAAGCAGAAGCCACTGATGGTGCATCCATGGATATTCATCCAGACTTCATTTGTTTTGCTTAACACTCTCCATAACACTTGGCAGAGATGTCCCCAGACCTTTGCAGTGCTTTGTGCAGGGCTGTGGAGCAGGGACAGGGATGTTTCTGGCACTGGAGCCTCCTGACACAAATGGGTTTCCTTCTGTGGATTCAGGCAGGATTTTCCACAACTGCAGCTGCTTCCCCTGCATCCTCCCCTCTTCATTCCTACCTTTCCATCCCTAAACTCCCTCCTGAAGCTTTCTGACTGCTCCCAGCTCCTGAGGATCATCTCTCTCCCAGCCTGGAGGAGCCCAGCAGGTGCTCTCCATGGCAGTGAGGCAGGATCCCAGCAGCACTGGATGAGAACTTGGACAACTTAGTAGAGAAGAGAGGAATGAAAATACTCAGTCTGGGTGGTGTTTGCAGCTGCACTGATTTTTAAACCCTCTTTCCAAACTCCTCATGTCTCAGTACCACAGTAACATCCAGAGATGAGCTTGGATGTGCTTTACCCCTCATGTCCCATTGCCCACCAGGCCCTATGCAGCCCTTCCCTGGGTGTATTGGCAGCTTCCATGGATACTACCCACAGAGCAGGACAGGAACTGCTCCTGTTCCCGTGACAATAGCAGCCACTGAAGCTTTATTCTTTGCTCAGGACAGCATCAATCACTCCACACCAGCACAAAAAGGGGCTCTGGGGTTCACCCTCCCACCCCAGGGGGACCCAAGTGCTGGGAAGAGCTGCTGCTCTGCTGGAAATGTTTTCCACAAGTGAATTTGCACACTGAGGGTTACTTTTTCTTCATGCACTGCCCCGTCCTGGGATTTCAAACCTGGAGAAAACCATTGGGAATGAGGGTGGAAGACATGATATGCTCAAACACACCCTCTGAGGTGCACACCCAGCACATGGGGCAAACACCATTTGATAACAGTATGGTCACCTCGAGGTACACTGGAGTGACACTGGAGAGGTTCAGCTGAGGGAGGAGGGAGAAGAGAAACAGGGATGAGGAAAAGGGGCTAAAGGGAGGGCTCAACCTGTGTTTTTCCAGGCAAACAGCTTCCAAAAGCCAAACAGCAGTTTGTACAACCTCCTGCAGCTGAAACTCTCATGCTGGGTGGGAACTTGACAGGTGATAGATCATCTCTGTGGAAAAGAGAGGAATCCTCTCAGTCCTCCTCAAACTCAGAGACTCATGGAATAGAATCCCAGAATGGTTTGGGTTGGAAGGGACCTTAAAGACCATCTCATTCCATGCCATGACACAGGCAGAGACACCTCTCACCTGCCCAGGTTGCTCCAAGCCCCCTCCAACCCGGCCTGGAACACTCCCAGGGATGGAGCAGCCACAGATGCTGTGGGCAACCTGTGCCAGCATCTCAGTACCCTCACAGGGAACAATTCCTTCCCAATATCCCATCTAAATGCACTCTCAGTCAGTGTCAGACTTTCACTTTAAAAGAGTCTCTGTTTCTGCCTTCCCTGGCAGTGGCTCACAGCAAGGTGCTAAAGACCCCTCTCCTCCCCTCACCCAATGGAGGAGGGCAAGACAGCCAGGGAGGAGCAGCAGTGCTGGTGGAGAACAAGGAGCTTGCCCAGGCTCTGTGGTGACAGGCGTTGTGTGGAGACCTGAACAGACCAGGAGGAAAAAACCCTTCCCCAGCCTCGGGGCCAGGATCTGGGAGAGCCCAGTGACTGCTGCACTCCTGGACCTCAGGGTGGGCTGGTTCATAGAGCAGGAGCTGCAGGGAGAGAATTCAGGTGAGAGAAGGTTATGTGCAGCCAGAGATTGAAGGAAGTCAGTCACTCATGTCCCAGAGCCAGGATCCCACATGGATCCAGGAGAGCCCAGTGACTGCTGCACTCCTGAGCCTCAGGGTGGGCTGACTCATGGAGCAGGAGCTGCAGTAAGAGGTGGAGAGGGATGAGGAGAATTCAGGTGAAAGAAGGTTAAGTGCAGCCAGAGATTGGAGGGAGACAGTCGCCCATGAGAGCAATGCAAACAGCTCATTGCAGGGAAACCTGAGCCAAGGCAATTCACTGCATAGACCCCGAGCCAGGCAAGTACCCCCTCCCCTCCCACTCCATGGGATCTGGCAAGGACAGTGCTGGCTCAGAGTTCATAAATTCTTCAGCAGAAAATACTTAGATACTTAATCAAGGGCTCCTCTGTTACTCCAGAACAAGTTTACATTATTAGAGAGGGGCAAAAAAACCCAACAAAAAAACCAAGGAAGGAAAAAAACCCAAACCCTCAAGCAAACAAAAAGGGCCCTAAATAAAGAGATAAAGCAGGATGACAGGACAGCAGTAATAGCTTTCAGGTGTATGTTCTGCATAAGATTTCCAGGCAGTTGGTTTAGTTAATGGATTCCCTTAATCTTTCAGCTGTCAGGGTGCAATCTATAGTCTACTGTTTCCTCCACACCGTATTTATAGGGACAAATTCAAACTTGTATAAACAGACAGGAGTAGCTATTGTTGTGCAAGAGGAGGACACAAAGGGAGCTTGTCACTGATCCATCACAGCTGTCTGAGAGCAGCGCCGGGAGAAGCCGCGAGTGGGAGAAAGGCAGAGCGGGAGCAGGGAAGGAGCTGAGGGTTTGGGAGTGTGGGAACGGGCGGAGGATGGGGATGCAGGCACAGCCCCCTCTCCGGGGAGGCAGTGCCGAGGTTTAAGCTGCTTCCCGAGGCTCTTTGGGATGCTGAGAGTGTCAGCAAAGCTCTGCAGGTCTGGGGAAGAGAGTAGGGCATTCATTACAAATAGGAGCTGAGGCTGAGCTGGAGGATTCTGAGGTGGTTTGGGAAGGTGGGAAGGGGAAAGATGGGAAGAGAGTGATGAAAGGATGAGAAACACAAGGCATTGTTGTGCAGAGAGCACAGCCAGGGACCAGCAGCTCGTTAAAGTCTCTGTCCTGCTCTCTGAGCAGAAACCTCCTCATGTCAGTGCAACTGGGAGATATCTCCACTAACTCCAGGCTGGAAAGAGCCAGGAAGCTGCAATGGCTTCAGGGTGGCTGGCAGGGCAGCCTGGCTCTGGTGGGAACAGCTTCCCAGGCTTGGCAGCTCCATTCCTGCCCCTGGATTCAACTGGAAGCACTTCCCAGGCTTAGCAGCTCCATTCCTGCCCTTGCTCTCATTGTCCAGTCCTCTGTCACCCCCAGACTGGGAAAACATCCCCCAAACAGAGGGAGGGATGATGTGTCAAGCCAGCAAGAGGTGGCAGTGAGAAGATAAGGACCAGGACTGGAGCAATGAGATCCTGGAGAAGGAGGAGAAAATGGGTGAGTAAAACCCTAATGATGTCCAGGGGAAGGAGCAGGGGGAAAGTCACAGTGTCCTCACTTCCAGCAGCAAACAAAGGATGCAGGAGGCACAGCCAAAACTGGAGAGAGCAGGAGGGTTGGTGAGGCCACTGCAGGCACTTTGGGTCTTGAAATCCCTGTTTGGAAAAGCTTCTTTTCCCTTGGCTAACTCCAGAAAAGCTCTCCAGGCACCAGAGAAACACAAATCATT
>NW_008685571.1:28443-28730 GCF_000695815.1 Acanthisitta chloris | reverse complement strand
CAAGATGTGCTGAACCTGCTGGAGGATGCTGCTGCCCACAGCTGTTTGCTGGCCACAAAAAGCACAAGGGAGAGAGGGACAAACTCCTTGTGCCTGGGCCTGGTTTGTGTACTCAGCACTCATGGAAACCACAGCTAAAGGAGCTTCTCTCCAGTCCCACCCCTCTGCCTGCTGCTTGTTTGTTTAAATCCAGGCTGAGCACAAGAGCCTCTCCAGTGCCTGCTCTGCCCTCACCCCATTCCCCAGCCCTCTGCAGGCTTCCTCAGCCCTTTCTGCTGGGAGTCAGC
>NW_008685571.1:26429-28403 GCF_000695815.1 Acanthisitta chloris | reverse complement strand
TGCTCTTCCTCTGCTCTCTGGCTAATGGAGCAGAGGACTCCAGGAGCGATGCTGGAAGGTCTCACAGGAGGCTTAGAATCACAACCAAGGTTGATCACAGAACCACCAAGGTTGGAGGAGACCTCTAAGATCCTCAAGTCCAACCATCAACCTGTCACTGCTGGGACCCTAAACCAGATCCTCCAGTGCCACATCCAGACACCTCTGAAACACCTCCAGGAATGTGTTCATTCAGGGCCAGGGAGGCATCACCAATCTCTGCTGCAATTATACCACATATCCAGTTCTGCCTCTCCTGGACACAACTCATCTCTCTCCAGGGTAATGCAGCCTCCTTCTGCACCTGATCTCTGCATTAATACTGTCACCAGCTGATGACATTAGCAAGTGAAGCATAGCCCCCAGGGGAGGAAGGGTTTAACCCTTCCCGTGCCACCAGTGCCAGGAGGATGAGCCTTGGAGTGTGCCAGGCAACAGGTGAAAAGGGCCAAAGGGACCTCCTGAGGGTCAGCTGAGTTTGCACTGGGAATATCTGGGGGAGGAGAAGGAGGGGCAGGCGGAAGGCAAGGCAGAGCATGATGGATGTAAGCTGGTGCTGGAGCTGAAGGTCTGGATAACACTTGTGGCTGCACATTGGCCCCTGAGGTTTTCCCAAAGGATTGGATGAGCCATTGCTCTCTAAGTGGATCATTCTCAGGAAAATCAGGCTGCTGCCAACTCTCCTCCCTCCTAACACTGAACAGAGCCATGAAACAACCACAGCAAAGCTGCAGCATCTTGGTGGAGCCCCAGAGCAGTGTCTGAAGCACCTGCTGCCACGGTGGGCATAGCCATGGCCACAGGGCCACAGTCAGCCCAGCACATCCCCCTCCCAAAATCATAGATCATGGAATGGTTTGGGTTGGAAGAGCCTTAAAGCTCAGCTCATCCCACCCCCTGCCCTGGGCAGGGACTCCTACTCCCAGTCCAGGTTGCTCCAAGCCCTGTCCAACCTGGCCTGGAACACTGCCGGGGGTGGAGCAGCCACAGCTGCTCTGGGCAACCTGTGCCAGTGCCTCAGAGCCCTCACTGTAAAATACTTCTTCCTTATATCTGATGTAAATTAAGCCTCTTTGGGGTCAAAATGTGGATGCCATATGGGTTGTGTGTCAGCTGGTCCTTGGGCACCCAACCCCTGGTCCCTCCCTGCCTTACTGAGGGACAGGAGCTCCCTGTGCTGGATCTTGGGGATGCAACCAGGTGTGTGTGTGTGACTGCAACAGAGTCACTGAGACACTGCAAGACTCCAGCCCTGGCAGAGAACCCTCTGCACTCTCTTCCCTCCATCCCTGTGTTGTATCCTCCACTTCTCCCCATCTCCAGGGATCCCCCTGAGCTCCCAGGTCTGCTGCACAGGTTTCAGTTGGGCTGTGCAGCTCTTCAGGGTGGGAAAAGCAGGAGGAGACAAGTGAGGAACCAAGTGGCTGATTGAATTCCATATTCCCATTGGAACTGTTGTTTTATTTGGGGTTGGAACAGATAAAAACAGCACAAAATTGGAGCAGGTGCCAGGGCCATGCTCAGGAGGCATGAGGTGCCTCACCCTACTCACTCCTCCTCATTACCAGCGGCTCCAAATCCCTCTGAACTCTTCTCTCTCTCTCCTTGATTTCCCTCTTGTCCTGAAGGCTGCAAACAACCCACTGACTTCCCTCCCTTCCCTGTCCATTAAGCTTTTAGCCCTGGCTGCATTTCCCAGCAATGATCCAGGTCCCATTAGAGCTCCTTAAATGTTAATTCCTATTGATTCTACATATATACATCAAACTCTTCCCCCACAAACATGTGCTGAGGCATCTATCGATACCCAGCAAGTGGTTCCCGGAGGTGGAGAGTACTGGAAGTTGGTTACTGGGACCCCAGGGAATGGGGGAATCCTTCCCAGCAGGAAAACAGAGAGGTCAAAGGCAGAGAAGTTCCACCAACAAGAACTTA
>NW_008685571.1:0-26389 GCF_000695815.1 Acanthisitta chloris | reverse complement strand
AAAGGACTAGAGGAAGCTGCTGGGCTGGCTGGGACATGAGATGGAAGAGGAGCTTTTCTTTAAAACACCCTATTTTAAGATGCTTCCCAGTGCTCTTTCCAGGTCAGGAAACACCTCCATCCCTGGAGGTGTTTCAGAGGTGTCTGGATGTGGTGCTGGAGGATCTGGTTTAGGAGTTTCAGCAGTGACAGGTTAATGGTTGGATTTGATGACCTTAGAGGTCTCCTCCAACCCTGATGGTTCTATGATGGTATTTGGAAGGTCAGCAGAGCATGGTGGGTGCCTGGATCCAGTCGGGTCTCATCCAGCCTGGATGAGCCTTGAGCAACCTGCTCTGGTGGGAGGTGTCCCTGCCCAGGGGAGGGGTTGGGGCTGGATGAGCTCTAAGCTCCATTCCAACCCCTAAAATTCTATGTTTCTATGTTTCTCTGTCTTATCCTCATGGAGGAGGCGTATTTTCCCAGGAAAGGGCTTGGTTGCCTCAGGGATTAGTGGAGTTGTTAGGCTCTGTGTCGTGGTCACGCCAGAAAGGCAGAACTGAGAAGCCAAATGGTTTTGCTAATCCTCTTGCTTTGATTTCGCAGCAGCAACCCTTTGCAAACACAGCTTTAATCTCCATCCCTGATTTCCAGCTTGCAGGGCCTGAGCTGGGCTAAAGGCACCGGAAAATGAGGATGCTCACATGGCTCAGCAGAAGCTGAGGGCCCTTGCAGAGACACTGGATATCATTAGCCAGAGCTGCACTCTCACAGCTGCATGGAGACCATGTGCAGGTGTCACTCAGCATTGGGAAAGCTCTGTCCCATTTTCCTTAACCAGAGAAAATACCTGCACTGGCTCAGAGCTGCTCATGAAGAACATCAGTGTCATCTGCCACAGGGTAAATCTTCACACGGAGACTTTGCCTAGGGGAGGAACCTAGGACTGTGTTTATGTCAGTATGAGAGGGGAGAGGAAGAAGCCACAGGGTCCTATATACCCCACAAAGACAGGCTGAGGGAGTTGGGGCTCTTCAGCCTGGAGAAGAGAAGGTTGTGTGGAGACCTCAGAGCACCTTGCAGGAAAGCTGCAGAGGGATCTGTGTTAGGAGCTGCAGGGACAGGACAAGGGGCAATGGGCACAAATTGAAGGAGGGAAATTTAAGTTGGATCTCAGGCAGAAGTTTTTCCTGTTCTGGTGGTGAGACACTGGCCCAGGTTGCCCAGGGAGGCTGTGGCTGCCCCAACCCTGGCAGTGTTCACAGCCAGGTTGAGATGTCACTTGGTGGAGAGTGATGAGCAGCCAAACATCTGCCAACACCTCTAGCCAACACCATGGGGGAGAGCACTGTTTCCTCAAGAGCATTTGAATCATCCAAGGCCATGAACAATCTCCTCTCATTAGTTAGTTCATTGTCTCTCCTTGCCCAGCTCCTTAACTGACACCCAAGCCATTTCCCAGCCTGGCTGATGCTGGTGGTGGTGGTAGGAGTGGGTCAGAGACCCTGGGTGAAGGACCTTGACAAAGGAGAGGGAAAGGTCCTTCTCACCCTCCCCTGCTCCTCTGCAGCTCATCATGACCTCCCAAAGGCATTAGCACAGGGTAATCACGAAGGATCACAGGAAGACATCAGCAAAGGGTGCACAGGTGATGGAGCTCAGCCCTGGGTTTGGAGAGAGGCTGTGCTGGCGTGAGCAGGAGCTCAAGGAGAGCTCGAACAGAGCCGCTGGAACAGCTCAGCTGTGCCCCAGAGTCAGTGTTCCTGCAGTTCATTCCAAACCTGACCCACTTTCCTGCTCCATATTGGCATATTTTGTCTTTCTAAAGGGGAGAATGATTGAGCACAACCAGCAAAACTGCAACAAATGTTTTCTTTGAGCCCAATCTGGATTTGTCAGGGAAAAAGCAGTTGGCAAAGCTTTCTCCCAGAATGAAAACCAGAGAGAATGAGCAAGTGAAATGAAGAGGTTTTTTACAATGAGGAGGGTGAGGCACTGCTATAGGTTCTCCAGAGAAGCTGTGGCTGCTCCATCCCTGGGAATGTTCCAGGCTAGGTTGGATGGGGCTTGGAGCAACCAGGGCTCGTGGAAGGTGTCCCTGCCCTGGGCAAGGAGTGGAATGAGATGAGCTTTAAGGTCCTTTTGAACCCAAACCAGTCTGGGATGTACATCCAAGCTGGGCATGGCACAGTGACGCTCCATGGAGATGCCCCACCAAGGAGCAGGAGTGATGCTCACCCAACTTGTGCTGGGTGCTGCTGGCTCTGAGTCTGCCCCAGCCTCAGCTTGAGCCCTGGCACATCACAGCGACACAGGCAGACCAGGACTTGTCTCCACTCCCCCCTTACTCCAGGCTTACACCCCCTGTAAGGAGCAGCGGGGGCTGTTGCCACGGCTGCAGCTTCCGAGGGGATTTAGTCTCCTCTAAGTAAACACGGAGGCAGTTGATACACACCTTATAATTACATTGCTCCACTCCGCAATTATTACATTTTCCAAGCTACAGCTGCTTCCTACTCATTAGCAGGTTAAGAAACTTCTCCTGATAGTAACGTGGCATTAACCCTGTAATTAAGAGGCAGAGACCACCCAGTTCCTGGCTGCACGGGGGGGATCTGAGCGAGGGGTGGCTGTGCTGAGCTCAGAGGAGCCTTCCCTGCTACAGAGTCCATTTGCCACCCCCACACCCTGCCCTGCTCCCCATGATCAGGTTGCATAGCACAACAGGAGCATCCTCACAAATCTCTGCTGAGCGCTCGGGGAGGAAGACCTGCTGAGCTGGGTGTTATGGGGAGCACAGACTCTGGAGCTCTCCAGGTGCCTCGTTCCAGTGAATAATTCACCTGGTTTGCTTTGTATTTCTCATTTGCAAGTGTGGAGATGGTGAAATGACACTCTTTGTTGTTGGAAAAAGCTGTTTTCCTGCCCATGGATTGGGTCAGAGGGTTCTTTGTGTCTCCATCTGGACAGGGATCATTTCTCACAGGTGAGGCATCACAGAGAGATGCCAGGGAGGCTGTGGTGGTTCCCAGCCGTGGTCCCTGCAGTGCCCACCCACATTCCCACCCCGGGATGCAGCACAGCATCTCTCCATCCCCACCCAAGCAGACACTCCAAGACTTAAGTTGAACAAGGACATACCCCGAGAGGACAAAGTGCCTGGGCTGAGGATGAGCCCTGAGCCCCAGACAGAGCAATTTCAACCCTGATCCCAATGAACCAGGTCACCTTTAATCCCTCTGGGACCTTTCAGTGGGGAAAGGGCAGCCCGAGCAGTTCAGAGCACATCACCTCGCTGTGTGAGGCTATAATTTCATGGCACAAGGTCTGGATGGTTTAATGTACTTGGGAAGGACTTTGCTGCTGCTGAGTTCTGTCCGTGCCATAACTTGACACCTTTAATTAGCAGAAACTGAGCCAGGCTCCAGCTAGGGCAGTGTATCTGGAGTAGGATCACATCAGTGCAACCCAACCCAGGAAAGCATCCAGGACGGCTGTGCAGAGCTCCTCGTGCTTGAGCTGCCTCACACACCCAGCTCCCTCCTGCAGCTTTACTTTGGCTTCAGGAATAAATCTGGGAACTGTTCTACCTGCTGGAGCAGTCTGCAAAGAAAGGGATGGAACAAACATATTTAAGCTCTTGCTGTGCTCACCAGGAGCAGCAGTGTGTCTGTGAGCAGAGCTCTGCGAGCCAAGGGACAAACCCCTTCCCTGCAGGAGAGCTCCTGGCACTCCCCTCGCCTGGGCTTCCTGCTTTCCATCATCTCTGGAGCAGAGTGAGCACAGCAGCAGGATAAACTGGCAATGAAACAGTGCCTTGCACGCCTCAGCACCTCCAGGTCTGCCTAGTGCTTTCACTACCTTCACCTGCAACCAGGAAGATCATGGGAATCACTTTGGACATGGAGCCAAAGGAGCCAAAGACTGTTCCCCAGCTCTGGAAAAGCAGTGACAAGTATAACAAATGCGGGCACAAAACTTCCCTGGATTTCTCTTCACGTTCATAGGCAGAAAAATCATAGAATTTTAGGGGTTGGGGTGGAGTTTATAGATCACCCAGTCCCAACCCCTGCCCTGGGCAGAGACACCTCCCACCAGAGCAGGTTGTTCAAGGCTCAGCCAACCTGGCTGTGAACACTGCCAGGGTTGGGGCAGCCACAGCCTCCCTGGGGAGTTCAGTGTCTCACCACCCTCAGGTGGTGACCCCAAAGATTGTCTGAGCATGACCCATTGCTGCTGTGCCCACCCTGCTCCCCAAAAAGGGTGGAGTGACTCCCGGCTCATGGGGACACTGACATCCAGCACTCCAGAACCTTCACCTGCAGAGAGGAGGCAGCACAGAGCCCTGGGGAGGTTTGAGGCAGGAGCACAGCGCTGCTGGTGGCATGTGCCAGCCCCAGGATGGGCTGACAGCACCAACAAGCCCCAGGGTCCCCTACCGAGGCTGTGGCCATGAGAGGCCTTGGGGAGTGAGTGTCAGTGCCTGCTCCAGAAGCTCCTCCTCTAATGGGACACTTCCCGTGTTGTCCCAACAGCTCTGTTTTCCAGGCAGTTTATCACGCACCTAGAAATCGATGACAAGCTGGAGTGAACCTCTGACCTGGAGGTATAAATTGCCCCTAATTATCCCCGTGGCTCGTCATGCACTGGGTGCTCAGAGTGGGGCTGAGCTGGGAGCAGACCTGCCCTCTGACCCTGCTGCATTTCTCTTGCTTCAAGGGCTTTTTCCCTGTCCCAGCCTGAAATTCCCCTGGCTGGCAGATCTCGAATCCTTCCCACCCCCTCTGGGGCTGCCAGGGATGCTGCCAGTGGCACAGTCCCTGCTGGGCAGAGCACAGGGATGGGGAGGGAGCCAGACCATTAACTACTCTCCGGGTTTTCATTCCCAGCGCTCACTAACGCTGTTCATTTTCATTTGCTCCAGCCAGTCCATCTCGAAAATGGGGCTAAAGCACACCCGGAGGAGACATCCTTAATTAAAGTTTGAGGAGCTCAGCTCAATAAAGAGGGACCACAATGGCACAGAAGTATTCCCAGGAGTGATGGGTGCCCCGGGAACCACGGCAGGTTCCCGGGGGAGATCAGGGGAATGCAGGAATTTGTCCCCAGCTTCTTGGCATTTGTTTAGCCCCAGGCTCTCTCCAAGGTAAACGGGTGTCCGACCCTGCCACCTTTCCCTGCCACAGTTGCCAGGGAGCCCTGGCATTGAGCAGCACTTGAAAGGCTCTTTTCAGTGTAATTAGACA
The DNA here is from genome assembly GCF_000695815.1 of Acanthisitta chloris. NCBI lineage: Eukaryota > Metazoa > Chordata > Aves > Passeriformes > Acanthisittidae > Acanthisitta > Acanthisitta chloris. The sequence continues at coordinate 21,165 of NW_008685571.1, read as the reverse complement.
CATAAAAATGAAAAACCTAAGGAAAGGAATTTATGCATCTTCTAATAGCCCTCAAGTGTCCATCCAGCCACAGCCTTTTTTTTTTTTTTTGCCTGGGCTTTTATTTAGAGAGTTGCTATAATTTATGTCATGCAATTAGGTTTTTGTCCTCAGGCTGTGGGAGGAGTGTGAGTGTGGAGCAGGGAAAGGAGCCCTGAGTGAAGAGAGGGAGAAGGGGCAGTAGCTCCGGCATGTGAGCCCAGCCCAGGACTCACCGGGGCTGAAGCAGCTCCAAAGTATGGAACAGAAGAAGGATAAAATGGGGGGGAAATCCCCCTGGAGCCTGGCTCTGATGGGAATGGTGCCCGTTCCTGCGGAGGACTCGCTGGGGAGGTGGTGTGGGTACCAGGTGGGTTAAAGCCACATCCTTCAGCAGTTGCTAAGTAACAGTGTCCTGTCCTCAGCATCACCTAGAGGAGCATCAAGGGTGGGACCCCTCATCCCTGCTCCCACCTGCATGGCTGGGGAGGCTCTGGGTGCAGGAGGGGAGCAGAGGGAGCTGCTGGGGAAGGAATAGATGAGTGTCCATCCTGGAGCCTTGGGGCTGAGCTGTTGTGGATCCCATGGGAGACTGTCACGGGTGCCTGTCACACAGGAGGTTGTTCCTCTCCTCACCCCCCCGGAAAGGCTCTCTGGCTGTATTTTCCTGCATGCAGCAGGCTCAGCCTGGCAGCTAGAGCCAAACACAGAGCGCAACATGCTTCCTGCGACTATTCCCTTCAAGCCATGTGAAAATTGGATTCAGCAAAACCCACGGCTCACCAACCCTTTCTTCGCACAGCAAAAATCCTTCAGCTTGAATCCCCCAAAGAGGCTTTTTAGCTCAATGCCCACTTGATGCCCAGTTTGTTGCCCGTGGGCTCAGTGTTGGAGGGGGGCCCAGCTGGCTCAGTGCCACCTCCCCAACCCCTCACTGCACAACATCTGCAACAAATCCTGGCGGCTGCAGAGCTGGAGACAGTGGCCACAGGCTCCTGCCTGCCCGGGGCTGCCTGCTGGGGAGGCCTGAGGAGACTTAACAAGCAGAGGTGGAAAAAAAACCCCCTAGAAACAGGCAGAAACCGCAGGCAAAAGCTGCACACTCAGCAAACTCTGTAGCTGGGGTATCAGCAAAAGCAATCACGGCCCGGGCAAGGCAGATCCCAGGGTGAGGGGCCCTTATCTCCCCCAGTCCTGCTGAGTGACTGAACAAACATCGGTCCCTCTTGTTCTCCCACAGAAAAAATCGAGTTCGCTCTGCACACACAGGACTTTCCCCCCTGTTCTCCCACGGAAAATCGAGTTCTCCCTGCACACATAGGACCTTTCCCCCAGGCAGTGTCCAAGCCCATCCCGGCACGGAGCAGCCAGCTGTGTGAGCCCCGGCAGATGTGGGAGGCAGATGATGCTCGTGTCGCTGTCAGAGGAAGAGCATCGCCTAATCCGACATGCAGATGGTGCGGGAGGATTCCCCCGGGCGCATCCTCACACCTCCCCTGATGTCCCTCCTTGCCGCAGGGCTCTGGGGGAGGCAGGAGGGGCTGCAGGATGGTGCTGGGGGGGTTAATCCTGCCCAAGCTTCCAGGAATGTCTCCAACAGCCAGGACAGGGAGCCAAACGCTGCTCCCGACCAGCGGTGTCACTCCGAGGAGAGGTCCCGGCGCTCCCACCTCCCGCGGGGCTGGTCCTGGGGAGGGAACTGCTGGAGTCAAAGCAAAATTGGGTCATATCCCCTTGATTGTCTGAGTAAATGGGACACTGTACATTTCATTTATCTTCCTACAGGGCAGATGTAGTGAGCATGTAATAAATCATTTGTGCAGCTGCTGGGCAAGCCTCCTGCTGCAAAGCCAGCAAAATTCATGCATACAAAACCTGCCCTAATTACAACTCCCTCTCCACTCCTCCCAGCTCCTCATGCACATCCACTCGCTTTGTCACTCGCAATGTCTTGCCCCTCCTTTTCTCCATCTGCTCCTTCCTTCCCCTTTGCTATTGACACTGGGACTCGTGGTCACCACCAGCTCTGCTCCTGCCCTCAGCTCCAGCCAGTTGGGATGTGAATGATGAGTGATCACCATCAACTGAGGGTTGGAAACCCCTCGAGTCCCTTTGGGAGGGCACAGACTATCTGACACACCCGAACTTTCTTTTTGGCTTGTTGACCTGAGGTTTCCTCTTCCTTAAGGAAGAGCTGAAGGATCCCATGGTTTAGATTAGATATTGGGAAGGAATTCTTGGCTTTGAGGGTGCTGAGGCACTGGCACAGGTTGCCCAGAGAGGTTGTGGTTGCTCCGTCCCTGGGAGTGTCCCAGGCCAGGTTGGATGGGGTTGGAGCAGCCTGGGCTAGGAAAAGGTGTCCCTGCCCAGGGCAGGAGGTTATGGACTAGATGTCCTTGAAATGTCCCTTCCCACCCAAACTGTCCTGTGATTCCTTGGGATGTCAGCAGACATGGAAAGAGCTCTTGGGATGTCACCTCCCCTGGGTGCCCCTGGGGTCTGGGCAGAACCAGACTTTGTTCAGACCGGAGGTTTCTCACAGCACTTGAGCCATTAGAGCAAACGAGCTGTGTCTGCCTCGATGGGACATGACAATAGGCTGAAATTGCAGCAAAAAAGATCCAGATTGGTGTTTACAAAAGCCTTTCTAAGGATAGCAAAGCTCTGGAGCAGATTGCCTGGGGCTGTGCCAGGCTTCCCAGTGCTCACATCTTGTGGGAGCTCAGAAAAATAGCTGGGAATCAGCCGGGAGAAGCTGGGCCTGATTGGGAGAGGGGAGTGGGAAAGGATGGGGGGATCACTGCAAACCTCCAGGACACAGTCTGGAGTCTGACCCTTTGGGGGAGGCTGGTGAGAGGGAGCTCGAGGCTGCTTCCCATAGTCAGAGAGAATCATGGAATGGTTTGGGTTGGAAGGGACCTTAAAGAGCCCAGGGTGCTCCAAGCTCCATCCAGCCTGGACTGGAACACTCCCAGGGATGGAGCAGCCACAGCTTCTCTAAGTAATTTGTGCCAGTGCCTCAGCACCTCCCAGGGAAGAATTCCTCCCCAATATCCCATCTCTCCCTGCAGTTACACTGCAGGATGCAGTGAGCATCGTTCACTCAGTGATGGAGTAGAACTCCAGCCCATTTCCCCAGTGGAAATGGAGCTGCAGAGGTGCTGAGGGCCCTTGGTCCCTCAGGGCAGAAGGGAACAGCCCATCCAGGTCAGGCAGTGACAGAAAATGGGCTGTAACCTTCCCCCATCCCCTGCCCCGGGAGCTGTCAGCAGGGGAACAGCAGTGCAGCACATGTGCAGGTCCTGCCTCTGGAGCTGTAGGGACCTCGAGGTCCTTAAAATAATCCCAAAGAAATAAATAAACAAACAACAAAATTCATGCCAAAAAGAAAAAAAAAAAGCAAATGGAGAACAGTCTTATTCCAGTCATTTTCTCCAGCAGAGTCTATTGAAAGCCCAGAGAGAGGATGACACGCTGGGCCAAGCCAAACAGCCCTGCAACACATCCCAAACAATAGCTTCACAGAGCTCAGAGCCAGGGGGAAGATTGTGGTCATTCACTGGGATTTTCTGCACAACACATGCCATGGCACTTCCCAGAATTCATTGTTTAAAGGAGACTGAAAAACAGTCCCTCTTTTCCAGGGAGGGTGGATGCGCTGGGATGCACAGGGAAGAGGGGAGAGTTTCTTCCTTTAACCAGTTTGAGGGCTCTGTGTAACTGGAGTGCAAACTCTGCTGACTGGAAACAGCAGTTCCAGGAAGGTGGAAACTATGTGCAATGTTGGGAAAAGACCAGACCTAACTGAGCTGGGCATTTTTAGCACAACGTGCTTGGACTTCTCATCCTGAGGTTTAGAGAGGGCAGAGGGAGAGGAGAAAAGCCACCACCTAAAGCAAACACTCAACATTCTGCTTGAGTTTGGGGTGCTCCCACCCTGTCCTTCCCTTTCAAACATGCCAAGCTCCCTTGCTTTTAGCCCAGAGCAAGGGAAGGGAATTTGACTCATTGGGAATGCTCTCCTTGTGCTCCATCTCTCCCAGTCTGTGATGCCAACTCACCATTCCTCCTGCACTCTGCATTCCAACACCCCATTCTCTAATCCTCTTCCTTCTGTGCCCCATCTGATCAACAAATAAGGCAATGCCAGAGGAGAGAGAATCCACTTTGGCTGAAAGAAAGAATTTCTGCCATAGAAATAAAGACACTTTGCTCAGAGTGACCTGAACCTTGACTTGCCCTCACTGCCAGATTCAGCCAAATTATTCCCCTGTTTAGGGGGTGGAGGAGTTTGTCCTGCTCCTCAGGACCCTGGACATTGCTCTGCATGGTTTCTGCACAGCTGGTAGGATAAGCCAGCAGAGCCAACAGCACCAAAGCACTCACATGGAGCTCAGGGAAGGCTGTGTGCCATGGGGAAGCAATGCCAGAGGAGCTGCAGCCCCAGGAGATGCACACTAGGGTTCCTGGCTTGTATTCTGGATCTCCTTCTCCTCCTCCTGTGTGCTGCAACTCCCATGAGCAACGTGCTCATCCCTCACTTCTGCACAGCAGGGTCAGGAATGGGAAAGAAGCCAATTTCCCTTACAGTGTGCCTGGGCACATGGAAACTAAGGAAAAGCAGAGAAGGGGAGAAAAAAAAAATAGGACACAGGGAATCTCTGACAAATAAAAGGGCAAGGAGTGAGCAAGAGGAGGGAGCCCAGGGAACAAGGAGCTTGTAAGGCACTGCCAAACCACTGCAAATCCAGTGACAAGATTATACTTGGATGAGGCTCCTGGAAAAACCAGCTGGGGGAGGAGGCCAATCTGGCCAGGGATTAATGAGCACTGAAATCCACTTCCCCTGCCAGTGCCCAGTGGCTGCTGGAGAGATATCTATGCCTGACTCAATGCACTTGGAGAGGTGCAGCTGCTCACCCAGTGGCAGGGAGGCCTGGAGCGAGGCAGACAGACAGATAGACGTCATCCAAACCACGAGACACTCCCCAAGCCCTTTCCCAGCACGGCTGGAGAACCTGCTGGCCCTCCTGCCCCAGGGCTCAGCTGACCCTGAGCCCAGCAGGATGGGGAGCTGGGGTGGTTTAAGGTTGGCAGGAGCAGAGCCAAGAATCTCACATAACTTCACCCAAAAGAAGGTCAGAGTGTGTGTGCATCCATGTGTGGACAGGGACAGGGCAAAGAGTGTAGTTAAGGTGGATGTAGAAACTTCTGGGCTGCCCAAGGAGGGGGTGGGATCACCATCCCTGGAGGTGGCCAAGGAGTGACTAGACGTGGTAGTGAGTGCTCTGGTCTACTTGTCAGCACATAACTTCACCCAAAAGAAGGTCAGAGTGTGTGTGCATCCATGTGTGGACAGGGACAGGGCAAAGAGTGTAGTTAAGGTGGATGTAGAAACTTCTGGGCTGCCCAAGGAGGGGGTGGGATCACCATCCCTGGAGGTGGCCAAGGAGTGACTAGACGTGGTAGTGAGTGCTCTGGTCTACTTGTCAGGGTGGTGATGGAGCTTGGACTGGACTTGATGGTCTTGGAGGTCTTTTCCAACCTAACACTGGCACAGGTTGCCCAGGGAGGCTGTGGCTGCCCCTTTCACAGCCAGGTTGGCTGAGCCTTGAGCAACCTGCTCTGGTGGGAAGTGTCCCTGCCCAGGGCAGGGGGTTGGGGCTGGATGATCTCTGGGCTCTATTCCAACCCCTGAAATCCTATGATTCTATGATTCTGAGCCTGTGATTCTTCCTGAGGTTGGGGCTCACCAGGCACCACAGAGTGTGAGTGCCCCAGAGAAAAGGGAGCAATGACAGGATGAGATGTTCTGGGGTTTCCCCTGAAGCAGCAGCTCCAGTGGCTTCATGCAAAACCTTCTGTCCCACATCACTCCCCAGACCTCGTGCCACCCTAGCCTGGCTGTGAGAGGGTCTCCAGGAGGACCAGAACCTTCAGAGGGGACAAAGAGGAAGCAGGAGCAGGTTCTGGTGGTGATCAGGCTGCAGGAGCTGACTCTGGTGAGGAAAGAGCCCACACATGAGGACACAGCTCCTTGGCCAGGCTGAACCTCAGGCTAGGGCAGGATGTGGCTCTTGCCGCTGCCCTGGAGAGGCTGAACTCAGGAGCTCGTGTCACCAACCTCTGAGGACAGAGCAGTTCTGACCAATGCAGAGACCAGTCCCAGCAGCAATTCCTCTGCAGTGACATCCTTGTGGCAGGAAATGCTCTTTTATGAAGGGAAACCCGCTAAACAGAAGCACTGGTTGGAGAGGAACAACCATGCCAAGCCCACCCGAGCCAGGGAAGCCAAAGGCCATCCCTGCAAGCCCTGGGCTGCTTCCAGGGACCTGATGGGTGTCAGATGCCAGCCCAGGCTGCAACCCCCCCCCAAGCTCTCCTCTTAATGACAGTGATTCCTGAATTTTGGGGAAGAAATGTCAACATCAGCTCTGCCTTCCTCGCCCTGATGAAAGGGAAACAGATCTATTACTATTTAGTCAGTAAATGTTTTTCCTGGCTGTGGGACCTGCTGGCTCTTCAAAGGCAAGTGAAAATTTGCTTCCATCCAGCTGTTCTCATGCACTGGGAGCAGGGCCGAGGTGGGAACTGGCTGGGCTGGGCTGGAGCAGGCAGCCAGGGAATGACAGACTGCGAGGGAAAACTCATCAGTCACTGCTCAGGACCTTCCCTGTGCCCAGGTCTGCCCTGTGGCATCAAAGCCAGGCTTGGGGAGAAGGGGCAGCAGCAGTGGGGAGATCCCAAGGTCTCTGCCTGGGCAGGGGGACAGGGCTGACATCCCTGTGGTGAAGGCAGTGCCAGCTCTCGGGGGGCTCATTGTGGATGCCTCACTGCAGGACAAGGGCCTGGAGTGACAGAAAAAGGGGAAATGACTTCACACTGGCAAAGTTCAGGATTAGATGGGATACTGGAAATAGTGTTCCAGGTCAGGTTGGATGGGGCTTGGGGCAATCTGGGCTGGTGGGAGGTATCCCTGCCCATGGCACGAGGGATGGGACTAGATGACCTTTAAAGGTCCTTTCCAACCCAAACTATCCCATGATTCTTCCTTCACTGGATGAGCCTTCTCCTACTGCTCATCCAAAGACTCAGCTGCAAGGATATAGAAGCTTTGTCCAAGTGCTACTTTGCCCAAGAATCAATGGGAAGCCAATGGCAGACCTAAGGTTTGAGCCTAGACCCAGTGAGCCTGAACTACAGGACCATCGTGAATACCTCTCACACTGCTGAATATTGATGGAGAATCAGAGTTCCCAGCTCAGCAGGGAGCCTGACCTGTCTGCCCAGACTCTTTGCATCCTGGCCTGGTTATCCGCACGGGGCTGCAGGATGAAGAAACTGCAATGAAGCCTCAGCCGAGAAACCTGACAGTGCCCTAATTCAGGAAGGCAACATGCCCCAGGCTGTGCCTGCAGGGCTGGGAGAGCAAACAGCTCTAAACGCTGCAAAACCTCTCCATGCTCTGCCCATCCCCCAGGAGACTCACAGCCCCAGGAGCATCTCCAAGTGCTTGCCAGGATCCACCTCTCCAGCTGGGGATGTGCTGCACAGGTCGGAGCAGTCGGAAGGAGCTGTGGCTCCAAGCGGCTCATCACTCCCAGCTAATTGCTTGGGATGACTCTGCAGGGCTATGGTTGGTGCTGCAAAAATCAGTCCATCAGTGGTTCCCTCGGGAGCAGAGGGATGCAGAGCCAAGCTGCATCCCTGGGCACATACCTGGGATGGTCCTTGTGCAGGTGAGCACAGAAATCCACCCATCACTGGTTCACTCAGGAACAAGGTGATGCAGAGCTGAGCTGAATTCCTGGACTCACACCTGAGATGGTCCTTAGGCAGGTGACCACAAAACTAAATCTATCAGTCATTCCTTTGGGAACACAGCAATGCAGAGCTGAGCTGCATCCCTGGGCTCACACCTGGAATGGTCCTTAGGCAGGTGAGCACACATTTCCCTGTGCCTTGTGCACTTGGCTGATTTTGCTGGTGCTGCCTCATGCTCTGCAGCCCTTGGGGTCTCATCTGTCAGCTCTCCTGCCATCCATGCACACATGCCGTGTCCTCCCTGTGCCTCTTAACCTTGTGCATATTTTAACTGATGCTTTTCCTTTGGCTTGCACAGCGTTTTATTTGTTCTTTATAGCCCTGCACTCAGCCAGGGTGCGTGTTGCTCTGAGAGAAATGGATGCTGCTGGCTGCAGGGAGCAGAGGACAGGCTGGAGCTCGAGATGTAACCCTGGCTTTGACATTGACTCTCCACAGGCCAAGTGTCTCCTCTCTGTCTGTGAACCAGGGATGAGACATTCACCTTGCTGCTGGGGCAGCTGAGAGGGGGCATTAACCAGCTTAGATCAAAAGCAGTTTTTGACCAGGTAGCCCTAAAAGTGTGGGGAGAGGTGAATTATAAATCATAGGATCATTAAGGTTGGAAAACAGGTTGGTTCCCCCACCCTGCTCTGGTGAGAGGTGTCCCGGCCCAGGGCAGGGGTTGGGGCTGGATCATCTCTAAGCTCCATTCCAACCCCTAAAACCCTATGATACTATGAAAAGACCTTTAAGTTCATCTATTCCAACCACAACTCAGCACCACCACCTTCTTATGAGCTCATACTATGAGCACATCAAGGTGGACAATGCTCATATGCCTTTGGGTCACCTCTACCACACAATACAGACACCAACATGAAGCCCAAGGCAGAGAGAGGTGTCTCTGCATTCAGGAAGGAGAAATGTGGCTGATTTCAGTCCAGTCTGAATGCACACATCAGGTCCCTCCAGGGCTGTGTGTCTCAGCACTGCTCCCATGCCAGTGAGGATAAGGAGCCAACAAAACACCCTGGCACTGCTCTTTTCCCTGCCAAGGAAGCTGGTAGAGGTGCTGGATGCTGCTCTTCCATGCTCAAGGGGTGAGGAAAGTGAGTTCAGCTCCTTCCCACCTCCCGGGGAGCTGTGGGAATAGCCAGGCTGGAGCAGGAGGGAAGCACCATCAGTTATGAGGTGGTCATCACCCAGCCAGACCTTTACTGTGTGGGATGATCCATGAGCTCACACCCAACACCTGCAAAACTTCTCACCCCTGAGCCTCGTTCGGCACTGTGCGGGAGGCACTTTTTTTCCCAGATTATTAATGATATTTCCATATAAATATTTCCATCCCTTTGAGTTCTCGTGCTGTGACACGTCATCAGGCTGTGGCTGCTCTGTCCCAGCCATTCCCTCTGTGCCTCCTGCCCCAGCCAAAAATCCATGGTGATGGATCACCTCGAGGAGGAGATCACAGCACACCACTTCCCAACCCACACCAGGCCAGATTTCTCCACAGTGGCAGACCCCAAATCATACCTGGAGCCGGCCCAAGCCAGCTGGCCAGGCAGAGGAGGAAGAGGAGCTAATGGATCCCTCCGGCTCTCACTCAGCAACAAACAACAGCTATTAAGGCCGAGTGTGAGAGACTAATTGGCCATTTAACCCAACACTGGCACCAGAGGCCTCCTGCTGTAGCTGGAGAGAGGAAAGAAAGATCCACTCCTCAGCTGCAGCCTCCTCTCCTCAGCCCTGGGCTGTAACTGGATATGCTCCAGTCGCACCCCAACTTCCGACAGCGACTCTCCCCATGAGGAATGATCCTGGTGGTGGGTGGAGGAACAGGAGGACAGAGGACCCTTATGGAAGTTGACATGAATGAAAACATTCCCTGATCTGGTTCTGTTTGGCTTTTATTTCTTAGCTTTTCTCCTGGGTGTTTTTGTGATTCTCAGAGAAAAACAGGTTTGGAGCTTTCAGCTTTCCTCACAGTGCTCCAAACACAAACGGAGCAGAAACAATTGTCTCCCTGCAAATGAGCAGAGAGCTAAGGCCACTACACCAGGAGTTGGACTTTGATGATCCTAATTTCATAGAATCATAGGAGCATAGAGTTTTAGGGGTTAGAGCTGACCCAGCCCCAACCCCTGCCCTGGGCAGGGACACCTCCCACCAGAGCAGGTTGCTCAAGGCTCAGCCAACCTGGCTGTGAACACTGCCAGGGTTGGGGCAGCCACAGCCTCCCTGGGCAACCTGGGCCAGTGTCTCACCACCCTCATGGTGAAAACCTTCTTAGTTGCTACACCAAATGCCACATGAACAGCCACCTCAGCCTGACATCCTTGAACTGGATGATTCCCAAATCCATGAGCACTCTCCTGATAAGCACTCCAGCATTCCCATCACACTCCAGCATTCAGTAGAGCCATGTTTGTGTCCTTTGCTGTCAATCAGCTTTAGTGATGTATTTTTATCAGAGCAAACGTCCACAGAGAGCTTTTAGCTCATCTCCCCACGGGCTCTCCTGTCCCTATTGGCCGCCAAACACCCTCCACCAAACAGCCCTTCCCTCACTGCTCATCACCCCAGGAGCCAGCCCAGACCCCAGGCTGGGATTGATTAGCCACCACCAAGGGGTTCAGGGAAGGGATAACAACTTCCAGACCACAGAGAGAAGGGCCAGGAGGAGAATCCAGCCTGCCCTTGGCCAGATAAGGTGCTGGCACAGCAGGGACCCTCCTCTGTCCCAGAGATGCCGCTAGGATTCCTTAATGCTTCCCAGCCCTGTGGCTCATTGTATCAGCAGCTCTTGCCGAGGCAGCTGCACTAATAAGTGTGATTTATGCCATGGTCACTAATGGCTGACCTGGGCTCCCATCAATCTCTCCCAGAGGTTCCTGAGGACCCAGGGAGATTACAGCTTTACTGCCAGAAATATGGGAAGCAGTGCAGTGCCAGGATCAGTGCTCCAAGGAGGGGAGAGAGGGAGCACAGTGTGTCTCCAGTCAGAGCACGAGCACCAGGCAGGATCACCCAAGTGAGGCACCAGTAGCTGTGGTGACTCCAGGTGGTACCAAAACTGGGGCAGAAAAGCAGGACACATCTTGAGCAGCAGCAAGAGCCAGGGCTGGAGGCACCTCAGGGCATCTGTGGCCTCATACTGCTCTGAGTGTCACCCAGGGAGGTGGTGGAATCACCACTCCTGAAGGTGTTTAAGAACCGTCTGGATGTGGCACTGGAGGATCTGGTTTAGGGGTTCCAGCAGTGACAGGTTAATGGCTGGACTCACTGACCTAGAGGTCTCCTCCAACCCTGATGATTCTCTGATGCACTGAGGTATCTCACTCTGTTTCTAAACTCAGACACACTCATCCTCTCTGCAGGGAGTTGAATCCTTGTGAGTGAACACAGGAGCAGAACCTCAGGGCTGGGATGTCCCACATCAGCTCCTGGCAGGGTTGTGGCACTGATTTGCTGAGGCAGCAGCCAACACACAGGGTTTGCTCTTCAAATCAAACATCCTGAGCCAGTGGCAAAGGAAGGGTTAACCCCACCACAGCCAGCAAAAAAAAAGAGGTGGAAATGGAGATACAGGAGGATAAAAGGGCTCTCAGGAGGGGTCAGCTTGAGAGGAAGAGAAACAGAAGAGAGAAAAGGAATTTGCTTCCACAGAAACCCCGAAGGGTTGAAAGAATTTGTGAACTGAAGGGCCAAAAGGAAGGGGCACAACCTGACCGAGGTGGCATGTCCCCAGGAGGTGCAGGGACAGCCCAAGGTGGGTGCTGAGGGTGAGGGGGGGCAGCCTATTTCCTGGTGAAAGATGCTTTAATGAGGAGGAGGAGGAAAAGGAGAGGCCAGGCTCATGGATAGGGCAGGGCAGGAAGCTCCAGCAACACCTCTACAACAGCAGGAGCAGATTTCTCCTTGACCTGGGATCATTAGGCAGAGTATTGGCTCAAAAGTCAACCTGGGGGTGCTTCAGCTGCTCCCAACTCCTGGTTTCCCTTTCCAGTTAAAGCTGAGTCCTCAGCTGGTTGCTATGGGGAGGGAGTAAGTGGTGCCCTAGATGGCTGGGGAGGGATGTGCTCTGCTCAGGGAATGTCACTCCTCATGGCAATGCTAAATTTGGCCTGATGGATTGGGAACAGATGAGACTCCAGGGACACAGCTTGGCTTTCAAGGTGATGCCTCTACTCTTGAACACAACAGTTACTGGAAATATCCTGCTAGGACACAGACTGTGGATGAGGGAGCAGATCCCAGTCCAATGCATCGATGAGAAACAGGGAGAAAAAATAGGCCCAGCCTATGAGGACAGGCTGAGGGAGTTGGGGCTGTTCAGCCTGGAGAAGAGAAGGTTGTGTGGAGACCTCAGAGCACCTTCCAGGAGCTGAAGGGGCTCCAGGGAAGCTGCAGAGGACTCTGTGTTAGGAGCTGCAGGGACAGGACAAGGGGCAATGGGCACAAATTGAAGGAGGGAAATTGAGGTTAGATGTGAGGCAGAAGTTTTTCCTGTGAGGGTGGTGAGACATTGGCCCAGGTTGCCCAGGGAGGCTGTGGCTGCCCCAACCCTGGCAGTGTTCCCAGCCAGGTTGGCTGAGCCTTCAGCAACCTGCTCTGGTGGGAGGTGTCTCTGCCCAGGGCAGGGGTTGGGGCTGGGTGATCTCAAATCTCCATTCCAACCCCTAAACCTCTCCATGCTTCTACGAAAACGGGATCAGAACTCCATGCAGAGGCTGTGACAGATACAGCACCTCAGTCCAAGCCCAGCTGAGCACCGTGGGCACAGGCCATCGGCTATTCTGGCACATCTCTCTCCTCTTGGCATCATCCCTCTCCCTCTAAAGCACATGAAACACTCAGCAGAACCCTGGAGCTGTCCTCCTCCATGCCAGGCAGCCGCTCCAGCCGCTGGGAAGTGATCCCTTCCCTGGCACTGCCACGGGTGAAATCCGTATTGAGGAGAGGAACAGCTCCAAAAGGGAAAGACAGAGAGACAACTTTGTTGTCCTGGCCAAATTGGAGCCTGCCAAAATCCCTCTCCTCTCCAGTGCTGCCTGCATTTGCAATAAATAAGGCGCAGAGCAAACAAAGCCCAGTGCCTCCCGCTCGGCGCGAGCGGAGCCGCAGACACCTGCCACATCCAGCCCTGGCACTGTTGGCAGAAAGGATCTGCCGTATCGTTTGCACATTTGTCTGTAAAGCTCATTAAGATCCTGCAAGATGAAAGGCAGTACAGAAATGTAAGATCATTATCGTTATCAAAAGGAACACAGAAAGCTGCTGCTGTAGAGGCAGATTTGTTTCCATATAAAGAGCTGCTCAGCGTTCCCCGAGACGCTCTCTAATAAGGTGGCTGTTAGAGGAAGCAGCTTCAAGAGCTTCTCTCACGCTGGGGAGAACTTCCAAGGGCCCCTTTGCCTCTCTCGTCTGTCACACAGATTTCCCCCTGTCAGTTCTGACACAGTGAAGGTGATTTCAGGACAGGGAAGGGGATTCTGTCTCCCAGCTGTCCAGTTTGAATGCTGCTGGAGTTGTGGCACACTCTGTGGGTGTTCTGCTGAGCAGAGGGATGGGATAGATGGCATGTAATGTGACCATGGGTATCTTGTGACCATGGACATTGTGTGATGTGACCACGGAACTCACATGACCATGGACAACATGTGATATGACCATGGACGTTGGGTGATGTGACCATGAGCTTTTGTGTGATGTGACCATGGGATTCATGTGATGTGACCATGGATGTCACATGACCATGGACAACATGTGATTTGACCATAGACATCATGTGATGTGACTGTGCTGGTTTGAAAGCAAACCAGTGAGAGACTCCAAGTCAGAAGTACAATTTAATATGAACAACACAGCAAAACAACAACAAATGCAACAGTACAAAAATAACCTGACAGAGTCAGAAAGTAACCTGACAGAGTCAGAAAGTAACCTGACACCCTGTCAGTCAGGGTGTTAGTAGTAGTCCGATTAAAATGGTAGCTGCAGTCCTCCTGGAGCAATGGCTTTGCTGAAGCAGTGATCCCGCAGATCTGCTCCTCTCCTGAAGGTCCAGCAGCAGCTCTTGTCCTCTGGGAATCCAGCAGGCAAAAGGCTACCTGTGCTGGTCCAAACCCCGGCTTATATCCCCGTGAGCATGTTTGGCTCCCCACCCCTGGGGTGAGTCACCTCACAATGGGACAAGGTGATAATGGATCACTGGGCGGATGTGTCATGTATGGGTCCTTGGCAGCCCATTAATCAGAGACAGCCCCCTGAGGGAGCCATCAGGGACATGGTGATAAGGATCACTGCCCCACCTTCTTTAACAGCTTGTGGAGACGAAAATAGAATACATACCATTGCAACCCAGGACAGTGACCATGAGCTTTGTGTGATGTAACCATGAGCCTTGTGTGATGTGACCATGGAACTCACATGACCATGGACAACACATGACATGACCATGGACATCACTCAGCTCATCCCCAGCTGCCTCCTCACCCCTCCCTGGGGAGTGAGCATGGGCAGGAGCACCCACACATGGGATGGGCTCAGTGCTCAGCCAGCACCCACTGGGCAGCACCAGAAGCCTCTCAGAGAACATCTTTGGGTTTAAGGATGCCAAATCCACCCTGGAGTGGTCTCCCCTCAGAGATTCCCCACTGAATATCCCCAGTGTGCCTCAGGTAGCCATGGGGGCAGGTCTAACCCTCCTGTGTGGAGCAGGACCACCCTTGGCCATCACCAGACAACACCCACCAGTGCCTCCCAGTCAGCAGATCTTTGTGTGTGGTGTCCTGCTTGCCATGGATGCTCCAGAAGCCTCCAAGGAAAGGTTTCCCATGGGATCACAGCCCTCACACACAGCCTGCAGTGAAGAGCTCACTGGTTCTAAACACACTCTGGTTCCTGCACCAGGAGGTTGCTGGTGCCCAGCCTCATGCTCAGAGCTGGCAGTTGGGAATTGGGGTGGAATGAATCCACTCCTGCCTGGAGGAAGTGGAAGAGTTAAACTCGCTCAAGGCACCATATTTTTTTCCAAGAAGAATCAGTTCTTCCCACACAGGGTCAGTTCTTTTTTGAAAGCAGCCTCTCTTTTATCCACAAGAAAATCTGCTCATAATTATAAACCAAGGAAGAAGAGGTTTCTGGAAATATTCATTTGCAGCTGAGCCATTTTCACCCTGGCACAGGCAGAACGAGCCTTCCTCGCTCCCATCTGTCACGTTCCGTGCCAGCCAGGCTGTGCCACCCAGCGTGGCACACTCGGGAGGGAGAATGTGACACCCTGGTGGGGTGGGACGGGGGGGCTGCCACCAAACTGGGCAGGACTCAGAGCTTGCGTCCTGCCCAAGATGTTCTCCTTACACATGAACAGCTTGGCACCACGAGGGGCAGGGGAGGAGGAGGAGGAGGAGGCATTGTCTGAGTGCTGCTAGGGAAGAGATGAATGGAACAGCCTCACAGTGCTGAGCTTGATGAGGTGCACAGGGCTCAGACCATCTCTGCTGGCATCAGCTGCAGCTGTAGTCAGGCTCTGCTCCCAGAGAACAAGGGACAGGACACAAGGAAATGTCCTCAAGCTGTGCCAGGGAAGGTTCAAATTGGGCATCAGGAGGAATTTTGCCGTGGAAAGGGCTGTCAGGCAGTAGAAGGGGCTGCAGGGAGGGGGTGGCTCCACTATCCCTGGGGGAGTTCAAGGCATGACTGGATGTGACACTTAGTGCCATGTCTAGTTGACAAGGTACAAATTGCAAGAGGGAAATTTAGGTTAGATGTTAGGCAGAAGCTTTCCCTTGAGCAACCTGCTCTGGTGGGAGGTGTCCGTGCCCAGGGCAGGGGTTGGGGCTGGATGGTCTCTAAGCTCCACCCCAAACCCTAAAACTCTGTGATAGGTCAAAGATTGGACTCAATGGATTTCAGAGGCTTTTCCAGCCTGCATGGTTCTGTGATTCTCTCCAGCAGTGAACAGGAGCACAAGGTGTCACTCAGGCCCACTCCAGACAGCCACATTCCTCTGCCCTCTCAGCACCTCCACCTAGCTCCAGGTAGCACAGTCCTTGCTCCTCCTGCAGGGAAAGCTCTACAGCTTCTCTCCATCCTGTCTCTCTCTTCCACAGCCTCATCCCATTTGCATTGCCAGGAATAAATCAATCTGCTGCTGGTGCCTCCACCTTCAAATATTTATAGAGTGTTATTATAGTTTTCACTCCCTCCCTGCACACACGTGCCCTTTCCTTTAAATGTCTCTCCTCCAAACTAGGTCTATTTAGTTCTTTTAATCCCTCTCCATAAATCTACCCTGATCCACTCCCAGCACCATATCCATTCATTTCTCTGGATAAGAGGCACTGAGGTGGATGGACAAGGCAGAGCTGTCCAGGGAGAGGCTCTGGACACCTCCCTGTCACCTCCCTCTATGGCACAGTGCTCAGGGACCACAGCTCAGAGGTGTGTTGGACTGCTCCAAGCATCTCCTGGGCACCTCCTGTAATTCTCAGCTCCAGACTTTAGCTTTCTGCCCCTGATTTTCCATTTCCTTCTTTCTTTTTTTTTCCTCCTCCTTTCTCCCAACTGCAAATGACAAAATTGTGAGCAGCTCCCAGACAAGTTGCAAACCCAGAAATCAGCTATTTCTGGAGAGTGAATTTTAACTTCCTTTCTGATTTGCAAATTGCCAGGGAGCAGCTTGTGAATTGCAGGAAACCAGGAGACAGGGAAGGCTGCAAGTTCATACGCCACGTGGGATCCTTCCTCGGTGTGGCAAGCCCAGAGACATCAGGAGCAGCAGCTGCTTTCCCTGGGCTCAACATCCCCAGCTGGGAATCATGGAATGGTTTGGGTTGAATGGACCTTAAAGCTCATCTCATTCCAACTCATGTCATGAGCAGCTGCTTTCCCTGGGCTCAGCATACCCAGTTGAGAATCACAGAGTCATGGAATGGTTTGGATTGAAGGGACATTAAAGCTCATCTCATTCCACCCCCTGCCATGAGCAGGGACACTTCCCACCAGCCCAGGTTGCTCCAAGCCCCATCCAACCTGGCCTTGAACACTTCTAGGGATGGAACAGCCACACCTTCTCTGGGCAACCTGTGCCAGTGCCTCAGCACCCTCTCTAAGCTGCAATGGGGATGGATGTGCAGGGAAGGAACATGCTCAGCCCAGCAGCTCTGCCATAGCCAGAAAGTTTGGTTGAGGAATGGGAAAACCAAGTTCATTTCTAACAGAGAAGACAAGAGGGAAGACAGAGCCTGCTGAGGGAAGTGTTTACTAGTGCTAGGCAGGCCCCAAGCAGAGCAGCAAAATCTACTTGATGATTTGCTGCACTGAAGCTGCTCCAGGCAACAAACCCTCAGTAGCCACAGCTGATGGTGCTGGTGACAGAGAGCCCTGGGATTACTGCCTGCCATGGGGTCCTATCCCTGCAGGATAACCCACCAGATAATAATCAAAAATAGCCAATCAAACAGTTCTGTGTGAAGCCATCGGAAAGGCTGAGGGGATTTAGTGAGCTCAGGATGAGGTTTCCACTCAAGGGATCAGACGAATCCCCCCTGGACCACCCCCAAGGCTGCAATGGAGCATCCCCCACTCCATGGCTTGACCAGCTTTGGTCCAACCAGAAACCTCCCATGTGCAGGAGCATCCTAGCCATCCCACACCATGCCAGCCCTCCTCTTCCCTGCACTCCCAGCCCTCACCTCCACAGTCAGCTATCAGCCCAGACACACACACAGGAGGGACATAGAATCCTAGGATTTTAGGGGTTGAGATGGAGCTTAGAGATCAGGAGTTGCTTCTGCTGGAGATCAAGCACCACATTACTGCCCTTGGCTGCTGCCACAGTGACCTCTGTGCCAGGCTGAGTCAGGTGAGGTGGACTGGTGTCCTCCAGCAATGAGTACCCCTCCATCAGGACATGAGCTGCTCCCTGTGTCCCCAACCTCTGCACAACAGGGGCTGCAATTATCCTTTGGCCCTCGCACAAATTGCTCATTTGACTCTGAGCACTGAGTGCTGACGTGCTGGCTCGGCTCGGAATTGGGGTTTAAATCAAAGAGCTTCCCTCCAGGGAGCTGGGGGAGAGGAGACAATTAGATTTGAGCCCTGAAGTTTTACAAGTCTAATAAATTTCCTGGTAGCCTGGGGCTGCTGGGGCTGCTGTGGAGAGCCAGGCAAGAGCCCTCGTTGAATGAGAGTGTTTCTTTCTCAGGGCAGGAAGCCACAGAGACACCACACAGGTCTTTCTGCTGGGGGTGACTCGTCTGACCCCCCCTCTGCCTCCCCTGGCTGTCTGAGCACTGAGGGTGGAGACACTGAGCCCCTCGTGCCCACTGTGCCCACAGTGGTGGCACAGCAACAGCAGAGAGTGACAGCTGTGGTTGTCCTGCGCCCTCTGCCCATCCGTGGTGTCCTCGGGGCTAGTCAGTGGCAGAGGAGAAGAGGAAGGTCAGAGCCAGCAGTGTGGAGGGAAGCAGCTGGCTGCTCACTGCTGGAGACAGCAGGGATGGAGCATCTTCTTAATTGTGCTGCTCACAGCACTGCAGGAGAAAGGGTCACAGCAGAGAGGTGACAGAGGTGTTGGCAACAGCACAGCAAGCACCTGGTGGGGACAGGACAGCCCTGGGAGAGGAAGCAGCATCACCCCCAAGCTCCTACACCCCTTGGAAGGCACAGCCTGGCCCGTGGGTGCACCTTATCCTGCCAGAGCTGCTGCTCTTCTAACCTAAACACACCCTGCTTCACTTCAGCAATGCTAATGGAGGAAAGGATGAAGAAGGAAGCTCCTTCCTCCAGGAAATGCAGCTTCCAGAGCCCCTGCAGCAAAGCCTGTGCCCCTGCCACTGCCAAGGCTGGTCCCACCTGTGCTGGTTTCCCTCTCCTCCCACGGGCAGGTGAGCTGGAGCAGCTGCTGAGCTGCTGCTGTGGGGCTGCTGCAGGCTGTCCCTGAGGGGAACACGTACCACAGCCGCCTGCCTGTGCTCGCCTGGGCTCTGTGTGGGGCTGTGAGGCAGGAATGGGGTCCCCGGGGTGCTGTGTGCCACAGAACCACTGCATGGCTTGGATTGGGAGAGACCTTGAAGGTAATCTCCTTCCAAACCCTTTGCCATGGGCAGGGACACCTTCCACTAGCTCCAACCTGGTCTTGGAGACTTCCAGGGATGGAGTAGCCACCGTTTCTCTGTGCAGCCAGTGTCTCACCATCCTCACGGGGAAGAGTTTCCTCCTAATATCAATCTGCCCAATAGATCCAATCTGACCCTGTGCTGTGTTAGAGTGAAGCCATTCCCCAGCTGTGACAGCACAGGAGGGGCCAAGGCAGAGACACAGCCCAGTGAGCAGAGGTCCAGGTGAAAGCAAAGGGTCTGTGCCTCCCTGGGAATTGTCCTTCTGGGCTGCCTTGCTGCAGGTGTGGTGTCCCCTGTGCCAAGGCTGTCCTCTGTCCCTGCCCTAGCACTGCCTCTCTGGAGAGAAGTGCCACTCTCAGCTGTCCCTTCCTCTGAGCACCAGAGCCAACCCCCTTTGCTGCTGGAAGGGAAGCAGCTCCTCTGCTCCGTCCCCCTCTTCTGTGGCTGCCTCCAGTGTTTGTTTAACACTGTTTTGCTGTAAATTACATATTCCTCTGACACAATGTAAAATATGTTTTATGCTCTCATTTTCCCCCTGTCTTCTCACCAAACCTTTTTTCTTTTCCAATTTGAGCTGGATCTGCTGTGCCGGGATTAGCAGAGATGTGTTTAAGCAGCCAGTCAAGCCTCAAGCATTGCACATAAAACCTGGAGGTCTCTGCGAGTCCCTTGCACTTGTTTCTGGTGACCATAAATCCCCATCTTGTCGGGGCCTGTCTCTCCCTCCCCTTTTCTTGCCTCTCTCCCACTTCAGGCTGGTGAGGGATGTGTGGTGTGTGGTTGCTGGAGCAGCACATGGAGCAGGACCTGGTGAGCTTCAGCAAGGTCTGTTCAGCTCATCCAGCTCACCAAGCAGAGGAGCACATCAGGGCTCATCTCCCCATGGCTTTCCAGACTGGGAGTCCAGGTGGAGGTGGATTTTGGGGTGTTTCAAGGCAGGAGATAGAGCCATGAGCAGCTGAAACATCTCCCACTGTAACTAATCACCAGGCTGACAGATGTGAGACCCCAAGGGAGACACAGAGGTGCAACTTTGGGGTCCTCTCACCCCAGAGTGGCAGGTGGGGGGGAGGCCCAGCAGGACCTGGGAGCACCCCCACATTGCAGAGGGTGCAGGCAGTGAGGGACATGCAGTGGGCTTGACACTGTCCCCACTGTCCCCCCTGCCACAGGCCAGTGGCAGCACACAGGACACTGGGCACAGGCTGGTTGAGTCAGTGGCAATGGGGAGGAGAAATCCAGGCTGAGGACTTTGCCCTCCTCCTTTAAAGCAAATATTTCCTTGCAGAGCCTTTGCAATTCCCTCATCCCAGGCTGAATTCCTGCATATATCTCCAAGCAGAGATTTCACCCTGGATGAATCCAGGGCACCCGCTCCGGCGCTGGGCTGGGAGGCTGTCTGTGCTTCCCCTTGTTTGTGTTTTGTCTTGGATTTTTGGATGGAAACTAAAGTGCTGGAGCATTGGCAAGGAACAGCATATCCTGAGCAAGCAGAACCTGGGCTGGGTCCAAACGTTTTGGCCAGGATGAGGAGGAGTGGACAACAAGGGGATGGCTGAGGAGGGATGACCTGGGGCTGCTGGGACACCAGTGAGGCTGTCAGTGGGTGCTGCCTTCCTCCAGAAGGGCTTTAAGGTCTCTTCCAACCCAGACTACTCTGGGATTCTCTGCTGGTCACAGGAAATCCACTGAATCCATAAGGACTTAGGGGAGACCTGCCCAGGAGGATTTATACATAGATATGGAGACGTATATGGGGATGTATTTATTTCTCTCTATAAATGGGAGATGGGACTCCTCATATCAGCAAGGTTAGATCCTGCTGCGGTGCTAAGCAGCAGGAGAAAGGGCTGGCACTGTTCAAAGGAGCAGGATCGGGCCAGGCGGCTCCAGGCTTTGTTCTTGCCAGGCGGGATTGGAGTTCTTCCCCTCCTGTTCTTGCCAAAGGCTGGTGCAGATGGGGAAGGAGCAGGTTATGCAAATGCTCCTCGGGCAGTTTTACCTGCAGTTGCCTTGGCAACGCGGAGTGCGGGCAGGGAGAGAGGGCAGAGGGTGCGGGCCGGGGGTGCGGGCAGGGCGGGGGCACAAAGGGCTGGGGACAGGGCAAGGGAGCTGAATTTTGCGGGCAGAAGTATGCAGACAGGGCGGTGTGGACAGGGCAGAGGGGAATGGGATACAGGCAGGGCAGGGGAGTTGTTTTTTCCGGGCAGAG
>NW_008685570.1:12582-26586 GCF_000695815.1 Acanthisitta chloris | reverse complement strand
GTTTGGCTCCCCACCGCTGGGGTGAGGCATCTCGCAATGGGACAAGGTGATAACGATCACTGGGAGGATGTTATTCTATGTGTCATGCCTGGGTCCTTGACCTTGGCAGGTTTGGCTCCCCACCGCTGGGGTGAGGCATCTCGCAATGGGACAAGGTGATAACGATCACTGGGAGGATGTTATTCTATGTGTCATGCCTGGGTCCTTGACCTTGGCAGCCGTTAAACAGAGACAGCCCCTGAGGGAGCCATCAGGGACATGGACGATCACTGCCCCATCTGCTTTAGCAGCTCGTGGAGATGATAATAGAATACATGCCACAGGTTACCCCCACACTGCAACCCAGGACAGCTGACTTTATTGCTCCTAGGATGTCTTTTAATATCTACAGTTACAATAGAATCATCATTTAGCAGATGTGAACTGTGTATAAAATATGTGTGTTATTGCCGTTAAGCAACAAATCTGTCACTTACTGTAAAGAAAAACAACAGCTCCAATGCTTCTGGCTACCTAAGCACAGGTACCATTTCTTTCAAATAATAGCTTGCACTCGGTACTAGTATAATTGCCCTCAGACAGTTTCTCCACACTAGAAAGTGTCATCTAATAGAAAGTGTAAATAAAGATCTCTTTCTAATTTAAAGCATTCAAATAATCGTTCATTAGATACATTTCTGTGAAAACACTTTTTGCCTGAAACCTTTTCCTTACTGAGCAGTGACTCAAATGCAAATATTGATGAAAAATTCCCTTGAGCTGCCAAGACTATTCTGCCAAGCATGTGTGCAGCAAGGGCCTATATAAAATAAATATTATTCCACTTTAAAATATATGTTAATGTATACGAGAGCACTGAAACAAGTTTTACTTTTTTGTTTTACAAGCGATCATATACAAAGACAGGCATCAGCTGTTAAGTACTGTGTGATCACATGATAGTGCATAGGATCCATTGCTATTCTTGAAAGGACACAAGGCTGGTGCTACATGATGTTTTCAAAAACAATTTTGGCTTTTATTTATTACCTTATTTTCTAATACTAGTGTTGTAGAATATGAGTTATATTTTATAATGTAAAAGAAGAGAGAACAGCATGAATTAATCCTCCACCTCCAGCAAAATACTGTATCTACTCTCTCTAGTAGTACTCCTGATTCAGTGATCATTCTTCCATTTTTGTTATTCGAAAAACAGAACTGAGAGTTAGTTTGAACTAATTATATCTTGGTAATGGCCTTTATAATAAGCAGTAAATTAGGCCCTGGGTACATGTGAAAAAATCAGGAAGTAGAATAATTGTGAATACTGACAGTCATGTACTAGTTCTCCGTATGTAAGTGGAGTTAATCACTCTGCATAGACAGAAGCAAATATACAAAATGCAGCATGGCTATGTGTTTATGTATTTTCCATATTTTTTTAGTAGTAACTTATCCATGTGACACAGCATGTGCGATGCTCAATAGTATACTGTGTATTGATGGAGATTTTACAAAACCACTATCATGTAGATAGAAATTAAATATTATGGCCTTTGATACTGCTTCTTTGTAGAGGGAATCTTTCTCTAAAAAAGACACATGAAAATGTGTGATAAAAATATTCATGTTTTGATAATCTTAACAAACGATTTAAATCCGCAGTTCAACATTATTTATAAAGACTCATTATTTGTTTGAACTAAGTAATTTTGAATCTAAAAATCCAATATTACATCTTCAGTGTAATTTAGCACTTCGGATCTTCCTGAGAAACAAGTTCAGTGCATTCATATTGTACCATAGCAAGGATTTAAAAGAGTTTAAAGGTTTAAAAGTTTAAGAAAGTTGTTCTGTGATCAAAGTAAACAAACCAGATTTTTATCATGGCAGAAGCATGTTCTAATATTAGGAAATTGTGTGTCTGCATTTCTGACTTCATTTTTGAAGTGTAACAGATACTTAGAGGAGGAGAATTTGTTAGCGGAAAAGGAAAAACTGGTTGGTCAGAAAGCCAGGCATCTTAAAGGAAGTGTATTTTAGCAAGATGTTTATTTAAGTAGAGGGCAAAAGAAGGAAGATGTTTAAACAACATTGAAAAAACAAACATAATTGGCTGGTTTTAATTTGATTTTGTTCCTGTAGAAAAATCTATTTAAACTAAGGTTTCTGTTCTAGGCAAGGAAGCAATGTTCTTTACACATATGGTGCATTTGATGATGTGCTAGTGGTGTGCATTGAACAATCTGCAGCAAAATTTTTATCAGACCCTCTTATAGCAGAAATAATCTACAAGAGGTACTCCTTAATATATCCTATAGTGCTTACAAACTGTGTGTCAAAACTGCGGTTATTCTTTTGACCATATTGTCTCATTGTTGGTAGCAAAAACTTTTATGTTTGTTCCATGGAAGAAGCCTGCAAACCATTCAGAAGTCGGGGTAACCTGATGCCTTTCAGGCACAGAAAGTGAATTCATGTGTTTTTTGTTGGGAACAGGTTCAGGGCAACGACATTACTTGTGGTATAATTGACATGGACTGACAATTGCTGGGCATTGTGTTATTGGTATAAAGATGCTTAAACTGGTATAATTTGTGCCAGTTTGCAGAAGCTGTGTAATAACCCCAGTTAATAAAATAGTCTCCATATTGCACTTTAAGATTGAGGTGGAATTTGGCTGACTGAAAAACTTAAGGACTTGATCATTTAATTTCTTAGTTCTATATTTCCTTTAGATCTAGATGAACCAACCTGACCTCTCCTGTCCCTGTTTTCATGCTTGTATAACATCTTCTGTGACTGGGTCAAAAACAATCAAAAAACGTCACCATTAGCTGCTGGGTTAAAAATTCTCTATAGTTGCTGGGCTGGATTTTAGCTTGAATCTGTTCCCTGAGGTACAAAGGAGGAAATGCTGCACGGGTAGAAAGAAGCAGGGGGAGGGGCATGGTGAGCTGCATATACTTGTTTACTGTGTGTGAAACCCCAGCCACAGCCACTGTTCTGCTGAAGGATAGCAACAGGCATCCTTTAGAACATGCAGGAGGAAAATAGGATGAGAATTTAAAAAGAGGCCAAGTGAAGAACAGAAGGGAAGGAAGCTGAGGTTGAGCTCTGAATATCAAGATGAGAAAAAACTTACTGTACCCTCTGTTTTCTTCCCTGAATCAAACTATGTCCTTACTGGAAGTAAAAAATAATAAACGAAAGAGGATGGAAAAAGGGAAATTCAAAGCTGTCCAGAATGTTGAAAACTGGAAGTGATTGCAGAAAGCCCAAGTCAACTGCAGAGGAAGCTAAAAAATGAAAATCACACATATTTACACTGATTAAAGATACCAGTGAAGATATGAAAAATATTTGGAATAAATTGCTTAAATTGAGGAGGTTTAGTATCTACACTGCATTTCCTGTTGCAGCTTCCATATCAGAAGAGAAAGGAAGGCACAGCGAATCATTATTTACTCATAATTATTTCACTGAACTCAAATTTCTGACATCTGGAAGTGCTAAAGTATATACTGTAGTTCTGTGAATAAATGCAAAATAATGTCTGAATAATAACAGAAGTAATAGTAGTAGTAGCAATAATAATAGTAATAATAATAACAGCAACAATGTCTTTATCTCTCTGGGAAGTAGCAACAAAGAATTGTTAGGGTTGGAAAAATACCTCTAAGATCATTATCCAGCCATTAGCTTAATAAAACATTACCTTTAATAAAACTTTAAGCAGTCTTGAATGGCTTCATTTTTCACAGCAGAATTCGGGAGGGTGTGCAATGCAGGTGTTAGTCAAGCAAAAGGAATTGTATGTTTAGGGCTTTTCTCCCAAGGAAAAAAAGTGTATTGTGTCATAGCGTATTTTGAAGCCAATTCTACCACATCCTATTGACTCACTGCATTAAATTCAATACAGTGAGTACAGGGCCTGTTGCAGCAGTTCTCCATTGGTTAGGAGCATAGATTTCTTCTAGGTACTAATACTTCAATTCCTGTAAGCTGCATAAATAAAGAACCAACTGATTGTAATTAGAATACAGACAACCATGCTGAATTTTGTGACATAATTTACAACAGTGAGGGGAGGTGTGGGTGGAGTCGGGGGAAGGATGCTCAATGCTGAGTTTCCCCTGATGCTTTTTAAATAATGCATTTATCTGTTTTTTATTTCTCTAAGTATCTTCTCCAGCTGTGCAGTTGTAATTCAGTAGTATCATGTATTGTCACTTCTGCATTAGTAAATGCCTAGGACCTGCTGAGTAGTTATGAAATAACCTCATAATGAAATGCGGGAAAGGGTTCTAATTAAATTTTAAAGTTGCAAAACAACTATTCTACTTTAAATGAGAATTTTCCATCCATGTGGCCTAATTAGTTCTCAGGATACATTTCTAAAATAAATAAATGCTGCGGTAAACATGAAATGTGATTTTCCACACTTCAAGTGTGTAGAAAAGCATCTGTAAATAAAGTAAACTTGTATGAAAGAATTCAAATATTAACTTATGGTGGAATATTAAGGCAACCACATGAAACTTTTAGTATTTTTTTTAGTATATAAGCAACAATGCATGAAGCCTGTAAAGACTGATATCAACATCCCACATTTTTCAGTACTTTGTGTTTGAAAATGTCTAGTACTGGGTGTGGAGGGTAGCATGGCAAGCATACAGTGCAACCTTCCCAGTTCTTTCAGCAGTCTTAGGCTTATGGACCCCCTCAGACAGAGATTGTACCTTTGCACTTAGTAGCCCCTGGTAGAAATCAAGAAAATGTGATAATTTGACTACACCTAGGCCAGAAACTTTAGTGAACATAAAATGTTGGTTAAAATTTGATTCTTACAGCCTGTCTCTGATTCAGGGACTTCAACACTTATAGAAGAACAAATATTTTGCCAATATAAGATATATTGCTACTTTACCTGCATTCCTACCTTTACCTTTACGTAATAGACCTTGTTCAAGAGAATGCGTTTTTTAAAAATCTGATCCGTGCACAGTTTCAAGTAGAGTACAGTTAATGCCATAATCCTCGTATCAGTAGTTACTTAAACTGTAAAAACAACCCCAAAAGAACCCAACAACCAAAAACCTCTCTACAAGTTAATCTGTCTAAGCATGAAGACTGATTTAAAACATTAACTGAACACTTATAAGTAGCATTAGATAAGTCATCATAATGTCAATTAATAATTGTTTGGAATTCATAGAAAAGCTACGTTAAATAGCAACTACAGTAACCTTGCAAAGATTTTTCTGAGAACTGTGAAGACTATCTAGTGAGGATAGATAGAGCTAGTCTAACGAAAATCTTTGTTAGGTTAGAGAAATAAATACACAGAACTAGTTATATTGCTAAGAACAAGTATCTCCATCACACAGAAGCCTTACCAATAATTTAATCATGTCTTCCAGTTTCTGACTTTACTGTTGTCTGTACTGCTATTTTGTATCATATTCTTTTTGGCTTGTGTTCTTGAACTATATGTTCATTAGGATTTGCATTATTTTTGTAATTATATTTTTGAACTAGTGTTGTTCTATACTCACTTGGAACTTATAGATATGTAATAGTAAAAATTGAAAACATGAGACAACAAAACGTAAAACAACCCTAATAATCACAAATATAAAACAACCCTAACCCCCTAAACCAAACTCCCTAACCCTTAATCATAACCCTATCCCTTAACCCTGCCACTAAAACATAAAACAATTTTTTAGTTAGAATCATAGAATCATTTAGGTTGGAAAAGATCCTTAAGATCATGAAGTCCTAACATTAATTCAGTATTGTCAAGTCCACCACTAAACCATGTGCCTAAGTGCCACATCTACACATCTTCTAAATACCTCCAGAGCTGGTGACTCAACCACTTCCCTGGACAGCCTGTTAGAATACTTGAGAACCATTTCAGTGAAGAAATTTTTCCGGACATTCTATCTAAACCTCCAGGGATACAACTTTAGGTCATTTCTCATCCTGTCACTTGTTATCTGGGAGAAGAGACCCTCCCCCCAACTCACTACACCCTCCTTTCAGGTAGTTGTAGGGAGTGACAAGGTCACCCCTGAGCCTCCTCCAGGCTAAACACCCCCTGCTCCCTCAGCTTCTCCTCACAGGACTTGTGCTCCAGGCCCTTCCCCAGATCTGTTGCCCTTCTGTGGACATGCTTCAGCACCTCAATGTCTTTCTTATTATGGGGGGCCCAGAACTGGAAACGATTTGAGGTGTGGTCTCACCGGTGTCGAATACAGGGGGCAATCCCTTCCCTAGTCCTGCTGGCCACACTATGTCTGATGCAAGCCAAGATGCCATTGGCCTTCTTTGCCTCCTGGACACACTGTTGGCTTGTTCAGTGGCTGTCAACCAGCACCCCCAGGCCTTTTCTGTTGGGTAGCTTTGCAGCCTTTCTTCCCAAAGCCTGCATGAGGCTGTTGTGGCTAAAGTGCAGAGGCTGGCACTTAGTCTTGCTGAACCTCATGTCCAGCCTGTTCAGATCCCTCTGCAGTGCCTTCCTACCTTCCAGCAAATCAACACTCCCACCCAACTTGGTGTCACCTACAGACTTACTGAATGTACTCAATCCCCTGATCCACATTGTTGATAAAGATATTAAGCAAGGTTGGCCCCAGCGTTGTGGCTAAAGTGCAGAGGCTGGCACTTAGTCTTGCTGAACCTCATGTCCAGCCTGTTCAGATCCCTCTGCAGTGCCTTCCTACCTTCCAGCAAATCAACACTCCCACCCAACTTGGTGTCACCTACAGACTTACTGAATGTACTCAATCCCCTGATCCACATTGTTGATAAAGATATTAAGCAAGGTTGGCCCCAGCGCCCTCGGGCCCTCTGCAGTGCCTTCCTACCTTCCAGCAAATCAACACTCCCACCCAACTTGGTGTCACCTACAGACTTACTGAATGTACTCAATCCCCTGATCCACATTGTTGATAAAGATATTAAGCAAGGTTGGCCCCAGCACTGAGCCCTGGGGAGCCCCACTAGTGACTGAATGTAACTCCATTCACCACCACTCTCTGGGACTGGTCATCTATCCAGTTTTTAACCCAGCAAACGGTGCACCCATCCAACCATGTGCAGCCAGATTCTCCAGGCGAATGCTGTAGGAAATGGTATCAAAAGCTTTATTGCAGTCCAGATAGACAATATCCACAGCTTTTCCCTCATCCACTAAGCGGGTCACCTTGTCACAGAAGGAGATCAGGTTGGTCAAGCACAAACTTGTGCTGGCTGGGCCTAAATGCCTGGCTATTCTGCTCATGCCCATGATGGCACTCAAGATGATTTGGTCCATGATCTTCCCCAGCACTGAGGCCAGCCTGACAGCCCTGGAGTCCCCGGATCTCTGTCCAGGTCCTTCTTGTAGATGAGCGTCACATTGGCCAGCCTCCAGTGATCTGGGATCTCTCCTGTTAGCCACATGATAAATGATGATAAATGACAGAAAGTGGTTTGGAAAGCACTTTCACCAGCTCCTCCAGTATCCTCATGTGGATTCCATCTGGCCCCATGGACTTGTGTGGGTCTAAGTGATGTAGTAAGTCACTGACCATTTCTTCTTAGACTTAGAGCAGAATGGTAGCTTCATTCTGCTCCCTGTATCCCTGTCTTCCAGTTCAGGAGGCTGGGTACCCCAGCAACTTATTGCTGTCTCCAAGTCTGCCTTTTCAGATACAGGATATCTAGTAGAATAAAGTCTTTGCTCAGGAAAAGCTGGGTTTCTGCCCTTTGATTTACAGTCCTGAAGACAATTGAGGCTGCTAATTTCACAAGATGAAGATTATCAGAATGCAGCAGTTTTCCATCATGTTCCCTCCTTGTTCCAGGGTTTTGAGTACTGGATAAGAAGACAATGGGAAAACAACAGTGGGAGAAGTGTAGGGATTTTTCTCCAAAAAGCGAGACTGGCATAACTATCTTTTTATATTACATCTCAAAAGTCTGAAGGTTTTCTCTGTGTACTTACTGATGTACTGATATGCGGCTGCATACTCTCAAATTTTTCTCCACACTCACTTTTCTCCAAAGTCAAGGATTCTGTTTTTTATTTGATTTCAGGTAACCACAGAGAGAGGCAGCACTGTCAGCTTACTCTGGTACACACTCTATATTTATAGATACTCCGTTGAAAGTCAGGTCTCTGATGGTAACTACTTTACACACACAAACCCTCCCTCTAAAGGCTTTCTGCTATACTATCCTGTAGCACATTGTGTGCTGCCTCTCAAAACTGAAATGAGTGTTGAGGACTTTCCCTATAATTGCTGTCACTAGCACTAGTGGCACTCTGGCAGTTAGCACAACAGCTAAGAGGAGGGGAGTTTTTCCTGTGCTGCAGACCTCAACATCTGAGAGAGAGAAAGGAGCAAGTGCAGTGGAGAGGACTGAGTTTTCAGAAGAGAGAAAGTAAGGAAAAGGCAGAGGCTAGGGGAAATGAAAGCATGAAAGATACAGCAAATTATATTTTTGTAAAGGGTTGTCCAGGGGCAGAGTTTCTGAGTTTCTGAGTACCTGGACAGAAAAACAGGAAGCAAAAACTGGAGGTACATGTAAGAGGAAGACAAGGGTAGGATAGAGGAAAAGCAAATCTGGGCATGTGGAGGCCTGCAGAAACAATAGGGATGGACAGCTAATGTGAGGAACTTGAACAGATGTGGGAAAGGGTCTGGGCATGAATTGTAAGAAGATGGTAGATAGGCAAATGCTGAAAATTGGGAGACTGGAGACTTGGAGAACTGGAAAAAAAAAGGAAGTTTGACAGTGTGGCAGAAAGGGAGAGTCAGACAGGCTAGAGATGTAGTGCCTATGAACATAGAGATAAGAGACATAATAGAGGTAGATCCCTTCAAACATATTTTCCTGTGACTGTAAAATTATAAGCAGCTGTAAAGTCTTCTAAGATTAAAATACAGAATTCTTTCCTTTTGAAGAGTACCAACATACAAGATATTCCTCAAGCTATCCGAGGGTGGATACAGTTATACCTAGAAAATGTGGACTTACTTGAAATGCTTTTTTTATCCTAACAAAAGTGGGCTGTGATCTACAAATGTGGCAATTTTGCTTATCCACAGCTGTACAATTTCTGCATCTACAACACAGAATCACCAATGCATTTTTTGCTAGTGGAGTCCTATTTCTGCTAGGGACTTCTGCTGACACAAATTCTGTTACTCAGCAGTCATATCACTTCAGGAAATCTCTGATATAAATTGGGTTTCTTTGGGTAGTTTTAATTTTAGGACTGCAACCTGTGCAATACATTAGCAAGAAAGGGAAAAGAAGATGTGGTCACTGTAGTAGAAAGGGAAACCTTTGTGATATCCAGAACTGAATCCACAAAGATGGTAACTGCTGATGACTGCCTCCAGTACTAGATATCTGGAAGTTTTCCAGTCTTCAAAATCACAAAGTAGTTTTAAAACACTGTATCTCTTAGTTTGTAAAAGCTGTTTATTTAGTAAGTTGTTTTTAAACATCACTTTATATTATCTACATTGCACAAATCTGAAACCTTGCTTACCATAATCCCTTTTGCACTTTAAAAGCCAAGTTTGCTCTTGGTTTTTACACTAATGCTAAGTAAATATCGCTGCCTGCTCCCCTTCAGTTTTACTTACATAAATCAATTTTAAATGTAATGAAGACAGTTAAATTGTGCTGCTACAACAGTGTTTTAAAAGGAAAGAAACAACAAATTTTTGAAGACTCAACTTTCTCTACTCAATAACAAACATTTGCTAGGAAGGGTCTCAGAAAACTGCCAAAGAAAAGAGCCTTTAGAAGGAATGCACAGGGAGAAAATCACACCCATCTTGTCCAGATCCCACTTTGTTGTCACATAGTGAATCTGAATCTGCATGTTGGCTTCCAGGTAACTTGTAAATGTTGTCCATAACAGCCTTTGCTAATTCAATTCCTACTGCTCAAATAGGGCATCATAGACCATTTTTCACTTGTTCCTAGGTTTTCCTGGAGTAGATCATGAGCTGTGTACGATTTTGAGAAGTCATATTCCTTTGAAGATTGAATTACTTAGCTCATTTTATCTCAATTATCAGTAAATCCTGTATCTGTAGTGGGATTACCAGTACATGCAGCAGGCAGACCACAACTAGTGACTCTTTTTCAAGATACTAATTATTTTAAAAGCATTGTGGCCTGTCTTTATGTATGAGCAATATGTTAATTAAAATGTGCCTTCTGTAAAATTTATATTTACTAAATCCTTTCTTTTTCCGAGGTCATTGCATAGCCTGTTTTGAAACCTAAGGTACTGCTGAAATACCAGTAAATATTGTAATACTAACGTATCCATGCTAGACGTGCTGTTATGGTGCCTAAATAATACATTCAAATCAGTATTTAGACAGGTAGCAGATATTTAACATTTGTTTTGAATTACTGCAGTTAATACAGATTTCAGAAAGTGGCAGGTTTATCTACTTTTGTTTTAAAACAGAGCATTAAGAGAATGAGAATGTTGTTAGCTGTGTTAATGTGTTGCAAATAGAACTGCTGCAGTAAAAAAATATAAACTGGCATTTCCAGTTCTTCTATTTTCTCTGTAGAGATCTCATTTATACTGCAGCAAAGGCTGTAGAAGTTTTTCAGATTTTTGGGGTCTGTGTGTGTGTGTAATGGAGCAGTTATTCCTGAATAAATTATTTAGTCTTGCTATAACATGGAAAATACTCTGAAGTGCCACCTCACCCTTATTGCATACGTTTCATCCACATATCATAAAACAAGGTAGAAAAGTCTTTCAGCCTCCTAGGAAACCTGATACTCTGGGTGATGTTGTTCACTTTTATCATGAAATAATGAAGAATCCTTTCTTCGAGTATGTTTAGATTTTTCTTTCTAGGTATTTTTGAAAATGACTTTTAAAACAAGATCTTATTTCAATAAAGGAACTTAAAAACATTGCACAGAACCAGCTTCTGCTCCCACAGCTGTTTTTACTGATGTCATTCTTTTTAATGCAGTTCCAGTAATTAATAGAAATGGACCTTAGCAGAGACATCTGGAACATAAAGCTAATGCTTCTGTGTACTGTGACTTGCTACAATGAGTGGAACTAAGCATATGCTTTTTTTCTCTCCAGCAACAATGTATCATCTATTATCATGTGAATAGTACTAAAAAAAATCCTACCTTGATTTAAATAGGTGTCTGTCTATTTCCTGTTTAAAAAATATCTCAAACAATACTAAAAATAAATTTTGCAGCGCCTGGGACAACCACAAAGTATTCAGAAGAAAATAGTTATAGTTCTTGTTCCAAAGGAAGTAGAGGAAATGTTCTTTCCTGCTCCTGAGGATGAGAATTTATTCAGACCTTTTAGGAAATAATTTGGTTTTACAGTACATTACCAGGAATTAGTGAGATTGGTTATGTCCCCAATTATGAGAGTTTTTTTCCAAAATGTCCTTAGTCTACTTTGAAAAATTTTGAAGTGGATCTTTATTATGGTCACAAAATTGTATAAAAGAGCATAGCACTCTTAAAATGAGGGTCACAGGTGGAATGTAGCAAGGCTAATATGAAAGGTAATGGAAAAATCCACTACTTCTGTTCACTGCTTAAATTATGTGATTGGGTAAATGGATTTCTCTACTTTCAAGGAGTGTGCTTCTACATTAGTCTAGCAGCAATTAGAGAGAAGAGGTTGCTCTGCAAATTGTCTCCATGAACCATGTAGCTCGTCTTTTTATTGTGTAAAACATAAAAAATTGCTCCTAATCAATCCACTTCAATTTTCAGTCTAAAAATCATTTATCATCCCTTTTTGGCCTAGAGCACTTGTAAAATGTTTTCCTGAAATTAACTAACAGGAGGTGGTATTTGTATCAGTGAGCAGATTATGGTTATCTGAGGTAAATCTTACTGTGGTAGCAACAAAGAGACTACACTATTACCTAAGAGTTCTTAACAAATTGATTAATGCTTTTAGAATAATTAGTCCACATTTCAGATGTAATAGTGGTCTCTTATTTAATTAATAAAGAATGCATCTTTTGATTACAACAATAGAATCATAGAATAGAATCATAGAATATCTTGAGTTGGAAGGGACCCACAAGGTTCATTAAAGTCCAGCTCTTGGCCCTGCACAGGACAGCCACAAGAACCACACCATGTGCCTGAGAGTGTTGTCCAAATGCTTCTTGAACTCTGTCAGGCTTGGTGCCCTGACCTCCTCCTGGGAGAGCTGTTCCAGTGGCCAACCACCCTCTGGGTGAATAACCTTTTCCTAATATCTAGTCTAAACCTCCTCTGACAGTTTCATGCCATTCCCTTGGGTCCTGTCACTGGGCACCAGAGACAAGAGACCAGTGCCTGCACCCACACTTCCCCTTGTGAGAAAGTTGTAGACTGATGTGAGGTCTCCCCCAGTTTCCTCTTCTCCTGGCTGAGCAGGCCAAGTGACTTCAGCAGCTCCTTATATGGCTTCCCCTCGAGGCCATTCACCATCACCATTTGGATGCTCTCTGGTATCTTTATATCCTTCTTATATTGTGGTGCCCAAAACTGCACACTGGAATTGAAGTGAAGCTGCACCAGTGCAGAGCAGGAAAATCACCTCCTTCAACAGCCCAGTGATGCTGTGCCTGATGCACCCCAGGACATGGTTGGCCCTCCTGGCTGTCAGGGCACACTGCTGACTCGTATTCAACCTGCTATCATCCAGGACTCTCAGGTTCCTTTCCACAGGAAAGCCTCTCATTCCCCAGTCTGTCTTTACATCCAGGATTTCCCCATCCCAGGTGCAGAATACAGCACTTGCCCTTGTTAAACTTCACTTGGTTGGTGTCCAGCACTCTGATTTACCAAGGTCTCTCTGCAAGGCCTCTCTGCCTTCAAGAGAGACAACAGTTCCTCTTAATTTAGTATCATCTGCAAATTTACTTGGTATACCTCTGGATCCTGTGTCCAAGTCATTTATGAAGATGTTGAAGAGCCCTGGGTCTAAGATGGAGCTCTGTGAAACCCAGTAGTGACTGGTGTAACACCATATCTATAACCCTTTGTCCCTGACCCATGAGCTAGTTGCTCAACCATCACATAAAGTTTTTATACAGCTCTATGCTAGACATTTTGTCCTACAGGACACCTACCTCTGGATCCTGTGTCCAAGTCATTTATGAAGATGTTGAAGAGCCCTGGGTCTAAGATGGAGCTCTGTGAAACCCAGTAGTGACTGGTGTAACACCATATCTATAACCCTTTGTCCCTGACCCATGAGCTAGTTGCTCAACCATCACATAAAGTTTTTATACAGCTCTATGCTAGACATTTTGTCCTACAGGACACCGTGAGAGACAGTATTGAAAACTTTACTGAAATAAGATTTCATTTCATCAATTGGCTTCCCTTGATCAACTAGGTGGGTTACCTTGTTGTACAAGGAAATTAACTTAGACAAGCAGGACTGTCCCCTCATGAAGCCATGCTGGCTGTGACTGATGACTGCATTGCCTTTCAGGTGTTTTTTTAATAACTCCCAGAATAATCTCCATAATTTTGCCAGGCACTGAAGTGAGGCTGACAGGCCTGAAAGTTACCACGGTTATCCTTCTCACTCTTCTTGAAGACTGGGACAATGTTAGTCAGCTTTGCATCAACTGGGACATCTCCAGATTCCCTAAACTGTTCAGAAATGATTGAGAAAGGCCCCACAGACTTTTAGGGGTCCATCTGGAGCAGCAGATCACACACTAGTTCAGGGTCAACTGGAAATTTATGATTCTTACAGCTATGGTCCTCTAGCCCAGGGCACTGGGACTCCAAGAACCCATCATTAGTGTTGAAGACAGAGGCAAAGAAAGCATAAAACTTCTCTGCCTTTTCTGCATCCCTGTTTGTGAGATGACCGTCCTCATCCTGCAACAGTTTGATGTAATTTCTGCGTTGCCTTTTGCTGTTAATGTATTTTTTAAAGACCTTTTTCTTGCCCCTCACATTTCTGGCCAGCTTCAGTTATAACTG